>NC_026659.2:5290149-5590149 GCF_000004075.3 Cucumis sativus | reverse complement strand
CCATCATCTTCAACAAGGACAAAGCGTGGGATGATCATGTGAGTTTGTTAATTGATTTGAATCTGAGGGAATTAAAAATGAATATGAAATAGTGAATTAATTAATTATATATATATTGTGTTTGGCAGTGGATATTCTGGGTTGGACCATTCATCGGAGCAGCATTGGCAGCTTTATATCATCAAGTCGTGATTAGAGCCATTCCCTTCAAGTCCAAGTGAATTACATAGAAGAATTTTCAATCCAATGTTTGAATTTTATGAATTTGTATAAGATGTCATGCATCTTTTTGTATGAAAATCAAGTGTTAATTTAATGGAGTGAAGTGTTGTTGATTTGTGTAAATTCTTCCATCGTTAATAAAATGGGATTTTTCTTTTTGCTCTTTCAATATGATCAAATTAAACATGATCAATAGGAATATATACGATCGATTAATAATTTTTTCGAGAGACCATTATTGTCGTCTTCGTACAAGTGTAAATATGTGCATTCACTGAAAATGATATATGGGTTCACCAAATTGATATAAAAAACAAAATAGGTAGGTAAAAACCCAACTACAAATTAAATAGTAAATAGGTTTTAAAAAATGTATTAATTATCATCTCTCATTTTTATAATTTTGTTATACTAAAAATACTACTCAAATAACAAATCTATTTTCCACCTACAGAGTATAAGTAATACTACAACTAATATGGTCTAAATTGAAGAGCACTTATTATTCACCCATTTTTGGAAAAAGAAAAAAAAAATGAAATATTAGTCTGTTGGTTATTTTTTGTTTATGCAATTTAAGAATTTTCAATCAAGTTCTATTGTTATAAATGATTCAATTTGATCTCCATATTTTCAAATTATTTATAAATATTTTGCTCAATTTGCCATTCAGTTCTTTAATTTTTATTTTAAACTCTTTTCTATTATAAAAATACTATTAAAATTTTACAAATTGAGATTAAAAAAAAATAGTTCTTTTGTTGCAAGTATGAAGATGAGGAGTAAAACTTTTTAACTTTTAATGTCTGTTGAAATAAACTTACTCTCGTCCATAAAAATTACAACAACAAAAGTTTGAATTTAATTTTAAAAAAATAAGACAAAATTAACTAATTAAAAAATTATTATAAATAAAAAATATAAAACTATTTACACAGTAAAATTTTCTGTGTTCTATAAATAAATTCAATATTTTACTATTTTTGAGATATTTGGTTTAAAAAGGGCAAATGAGATTTTTGTAAAACTAGGAATGGGAAGTTTGATAATTAATAATTGACACACCAAAATAAAAAAGTAAAACCCAAACAAAAACTTGCTTTAATTCTTATATAATTTAATATTTAATTATGTAAGAAATAGTTTTATGATGAAACAGAAAGAATTTGTTGTTTTATATAAATATATATATAAAGGAATTAAATAGATTAGAAAAAGGTATGCAATAAATAATAATGTAATTTAATATAGAAACATAAAAAGAGAAAGGAAAAAATAAAAGGGGGATTGGGGGGAGAGGTGCCACCATCATGTGAATGCCAGGTCATGTTTTTAATCAAATATATGGCTGAAACACAATAGGCGGTTGGAACCTAATAAGTAATAAGAAGAAGAAGAAGAAGAAGAAGAAGAAGGTTGTCGCATTACCACAATTTGGAATCTTATGTCAATTTTTATTTTTTTTTATAATTTAAACTCATTTTCATTTTTGTAACGTATTCATCATTTGGTTTACTTTTAATATTAATTAATCTAACCTTATCCTATCATTAACTAATCAATAAACAACCTCTTCTTTCTCTTCTAATGCATTGTTGTTGTTGTTATTATTATTATTATTAGGTGATTAAGAATTTTTGCTTTTTTCAAACTCAAAAATTGCTACAGCGTATTTAATTGTATAAACAATTAGTTTGTTGAGTAGATATCAGTTATCACCCCATTTTATATTTATAAATGTATTAAACATTTTTTGCTTCCTTTTTTATGTTTATTGATTTTGAAGTTTGGAGATACTGGATTTTGGTAAGGGTAAGGGTGCATTATTGAAATGTGCATTATTGAAATTTGAGAAGAGACGAGGGGAGAATTTGAGGAATGAGGACACAGTTGTCTTTAATTATTTACAAAAAGGAATCCCAATGATGCATACCACTGCCACCTCATCACACTAAATTTACAACCATATATCATCCTCAAAATCAAACTATTCTCTATTTTCTTTTTTAAATAAATAAATTCATTACTAAATTCTATTTTTCATAGGATTATATTTTGATTTTGATTTTATTCTATAAGACATCTCCTCCTTTCTTATGATTTTAGTGAAAAACTTTTAATACGTTGACAATTAAAATGGTGCTATCAAATAGTGTATATCGACCCTAGTTGATATCAAACATCAACACGTCCACCTTTTTATTTGATGTTTGGTACAAGTGCTTTCCAACTCTTGGCTTCATATCCACACTCCTATCAAGTTTGAAGAGTAAGTTTATAGATTACTTCTTTTTTTCTAATTTAATTTAGAAATTTTGTTAAACTAATTACTTTTGGACACCACCTCCGATGATTGTTGTTGGCCAATCTCTGGCTGTCATTTTCAACGATTCTGTCGATAAACTTCAAACTTTAAAAAACTAGTGCAACATTGGAATGAGACGATTTAAGATCTCAAGCAAAACTTCAATGAAGTAGGAACAAATGTATTTTATTTTTATTTTTATTTTTTACGAGTATTAGATTATATGAAATATGTATTCATCTTATTGTGGTAGGTTTTCATTTTCTCATTGGGATTTTAAATTTTAACGATGCATATTTAAATTTATATACAATATAATGGGGACCTAAAGAGAAGTATTATAAATATATTACAATCTAAATGTAATGTGTAAATGCCCAAGCTTAGTGTCCCAAAGACTAATTGTTCATCTCTCATCAACCGATGTGTCATTTTTCATGTTATTCATGTGTCTCATATTTACACATTATAAGTGTTCATGCAATTTCACCTTCTACTTGCAAAATTGCTTATAAATAATGACGTTTGGTTGAATTTTGAAAAATATGAGTATTGGTGCAAAGCTAAAGAAGCTTTGGAGAAATTTTATACGTCTAATTTTCTTTTGTTTTATTTATAACATTTTAGTTATTTTATTATCTAACATTTTGTTTATTTTACTATGTATATCTCAATATTTTGCGTTTTCATCTTATCATTTCTCAGTTCTCTATATCATATTAGACATAAAAAAATTTTATTGGATATTTTCAAATTTTGAAGTCTGTTGTGGGACTCAATTCATCGATATGTTCCTTCTCCTTTGACTATAAGTTTTAACGTGTAGTACAATTTTGACATAGATGTTCTTGAATGAAAAAGTTTTAAACTCCATACCGAACATCTATTTTATTTTGTTTTGCACGATTGTTTTAAGCTTTTATAAATAGTGATTGGTTTTGAAAATTAAACCATGTTTAGGGTTTAGGGTTTAAACCATGTTTAGTTAAACCATAAATAGTGATTAAACATGTTTAATTTTTAGTTAATGTTGTAAATATTATTTTAAGTTTAAGTAAGAAAAACTAATTATCATTATTAGATGCAAGTTTAAAGTTTCTCTTTTAAATATTTAAAGGACAATAATTCTCAATCACTTGACTTTCTTTTGTTAAAGATAAAATAAATGTGAAAAACCATTAATAATAAACATAATGTTAAAATAATTATGATTTATTTTGCGATTAATAATGCATAAAACTATACATATATAATCTCCTAAGATTAAGAGAGATTTTTTGATATATTTGAATAAAATCATAATCACGTTTTGTTATCATAAATAAATTGGAGATGCCAAAAGAAAAACTCATAAGATACCTAGATTCCATTTGCTAAAAAAGCATCCTAATATCTGGATAACTTTGATGCATTTAAAACAACAATAATTACTACACAAATATAATTTTTCGGTACAATAATTTATTTAAAATTTAAAATTAATCTATAGAAAGAAATCAAATCATAAAATTGAATCGTATTTGAAATCAAACATTTTTACACAATTATTATTGAAATCATGAAGAGGATGAATTTGTTTGGAAATGAGTCTCTCACACATGAAAATTTATTTATAGGCAATGAAAAATACATATCATAGTGACCATTTAGTTTTTGTGTTTGTTATGTAAATTGAAAAAGGTTCAAAGTTAATGTTTTTTTTTTTCTTACGTTAAAACTCTTCATATTCACTTTAAAAGGAAATGAAAATTAGATTTAGTGCCTTAATGAAAAATTGTAAAAATTAAGTGAAGATTAAAAAATAAAAGTGGGGTGGTAAATTTTTGGTTTGATGAGGGGTTGGGAAGAAGAGATAAATTTTGGAAAGATAATAGGCACAATTTTGAAATTATATATTAAAACTTTGAACAAAATGACAAATGATTGTGCATCTCAGTCTTACTTTTGCACGATTGTGTTATGATTTTATTATTTTATTTATTGAGAATTTTGAAGTGTTTGTAGATTTTTATGCATTAAGATCGAGATCTACTTTATGTACATATTACTCTTTTTTTTAACCGGAGAATACTCAAACTAAGTTTTGAGATTTATACTCTAAACATTTATAATTATTTTTTTGTAATTTAATGATGAAATTAATTGAATGTTATTTGGGTTGGATTCTTATATTTTGAAGTATTTAAAAGATTTAAGTAATTAGTATGTAAATCAAATTGTTCCTGGCTTAGTCATTACATTAAAATTCAAAATATATACATACATCCATATAATAATTGATATAGGATGTATTATTAGGCTTTGTAAATTGAATTTGTTGCGCCACCCTCCGTCCCCACCATTATTAAATGTGGGTCACCGGAAGCCGCATTCTACTTCTTCATACACAAACACACATAGGTCTTATTCATCTAATAAATTCTGAAACGTGGCCCAATCCCATTTCCCCGCCCAAACCGACTATTGTTGAATTAAAATAATAAATAAAATGGTTATGGGCCCATTGTCGTCTTCTCCAAATCGCACGTTCTAAATATTTGGTATATATACTCTCTACATCTTCTTCTTCTTCTTCATTCTTCAATTCTTCAATTCTCATAACTCATTACAAACACACACACTAATCCCAATTTTAATGGAGGCTAAGGAAGAAGATGTTCGATTGGGAGCTAACAGGTTCACCGAGAGGCAGCCCATTGGGACGGCGGCCCAGAGCCAAGACGATGCCAAGGACTACAAGGAGCCACCACCGGCTCCTCTCTTCGAGCCGGAGGAGCTCACTTCATGGTCTTTTTACAGAGCTGGAATCGCCGAGTTTTTCGCTACTTTTCTCTTCCTTTACATCACCGTTTTGACCGTCATGGGTGTCACCCGGTCCAAGGAAGCGGATGGTAATACCTGTAACACCGTCGGGATTCAGGGCATTGCTTGGGCTTTCGGTGGTATGATTTTTGCTCTCGTTTACTGTACTGCTGGAATCTCTGGTGGCCACATTAACCCGGCGGTCACTTTTGGGTTGTTTCTAGCGAGGAAATTGTCGTTGACTAGGGCGATTTTCTACATTGTGATGCAATGCCTTGGTGCCATCTGCGGCGCGGGAGTGGTGAAGGGGTTCCAACCCAAGCCCTATGAAAGGCTCGGGGGTGGAGCTAACGTTGTGAGCGACGGTTACACCAAAGGGGATGGCCTTGGCGCTGAGATCGTGGGTACTTTCATCCTTGTTTACACCGTCTTCTCCGCCACTGATGCTAAACGTAGCGCCAGAGACTCACATGTTCCGGTGAGTAAAATTAAGACGTTGTTTCTAATATAACAAACTATATATATAGAGTTATAGATTGTTTATGAGAAGTAAAAAAAAAATGTTATTGGAACAGATATTGGCGCCGCTACCAATTGGGTTTGCAGTGTTCTTAGTCCACTTGGCAACAATCCCGATCACGGGCACCGGCATCAACCCGGCTCGGAGTTTGGGAGCGGCCATCATCTTCAACAAGGACAAAGCGTGGGATGATCATGTGAGTTTGTTAATTGATTTGAATCCTGAGGGAATTAAAAATGAATATGAAATAGTGAATTAATTATATATATATAATGTGTTTGGCAGTGGATATTCTGGGTTGGACCGTTCATCGGAGCAGCATTGGCAGCTTTATATCATCAAGTCGTGATTAGAGCCATTCCTTTCAAGTCCAAGTGAACATTATTCATCATCGTTAATAAAAAGATTAAAACCTAAATTCCTAAATTTTAAATTAGGTCAAGGTTTTAATTTTAGATCTCTCTCTATGCAAAATGCTTATTATATTATTGCAACTCTTTTGTTTTGGCATCTTTTGTATCTAATGAAGTGTTAATTTAATGAATTAAGTGTTGATAGATTTGTGTTCGAGATGGGCGATGTTAAAACTTTTGTCCATAAAATGGGGGTTTTAATCTTTCATAATAATGCTTAAAATTTACAAACATGATGAATGAAGTTTGATTGTATATATATCATCCAAATTTAACAAAGTCACTCAAAATAAACTTCATTTACTTTTTATGTACAATTGTGTTTGGTTTGTCATACTATTAATCGTTACAAACTAATTTCATAAAGAAATACACATATTTTGAATATTTTTTTCATAAAGATATTTAAAAAATAATAGCACGTTATCTTGAAATTATTTTTAGTTACTTAAAAAAACATTATTATATTTTTTGTATTAATATTTTTGGACAATTCAATTTTAGAAACACAAATATCTTGAAATGTAAATACACGATAACCATAAAACAATTATCGATTTCCATCAACAAAATATAATTAAGATCAATAATTTTTTCGAGACAATATAATATCAACTAGACAAAAAGACGTGCAATTTGATCACATTCTTCATTCATTTTCATTTCACGAATCGAACGATCATGTTTTTCATATATTGACGTTCTTATAATTTTTTTCAAACATATCAAGACGAAGTAGATTTAGCTGAAAGAGGAATATTTGCAAATTCATATATTTAAATGCATATGAACACACATTGAAAAAATATTTAAAGTATTTAAAAATAATTAAAAAACAAAAAAAAAACGACCAAGTAAAAAAATAGAGGAAAAAAAAATATATTTTGGAAAAATTCTGGTTCAATATCAAATAAACATTTATTCTAAAATTTGGTTACACGTGTATTCTTTAAAATGATTTATTTCGGAATCTCAATTTTCTAAAAGTTAGTTTATCTTAAAATGAATTGTTTTAAAAATTAAACAATTCAAAAATCAATACAAGCAAATTTTTTTTAAGTGTATCGAGATTATTGTACTTTACCTCTACCTCTCTTTCTTTTCTATATTTTACCAAGTAGAAAGAGGGTTTGTTTCATAGTTAGAATTGAAATGGAAGATTAAAAGATTTAAATTGAGAATGACTATATACTTTGTATTATGTATGATATTTGTTGATTTTTGTTTTGGTATGGCCTATGGGGGACCAATTGTATATTTAATGTTTATTTCAAAACCTCCAACACATGAATCGATGTGAGTTTGTTTGTTAGATAATGAATGAATGAATCATTTTTGGCTCAAATATGATTGCATTCATTACTCTTTTCTTTCCTCTTTGTATTGACCAAAATACGAATTTGTAATATTTGCCCAATCAAAACAAGCTGTACACAAAGTGGTATATATATGATCATAAACTAATGTTTGATTAATATCTTTCAATTTATATGAAAAAAAAAGTTTATTTCACAGTTTTTGAAGTTCCAAAAACATATTGACTACTGGGGTGCAAAGAAATTAATGTTATATGTAAGAACTTCAAAACCCTAATGTTAACCTAATAACAAACAAAATGTGCTGTTCATATACATATATATAAAGAGAGAGAAAGCTGTGAGAGTTATATATTAAGTAAAATCGAATAATAGATATTAGATGGGCACAAATCAGCTGGCGGCTGCAACCCAACCCAACCAATATATTTGTCGTTTACCTCACTAATTTACATCATAATAAATACTCTTTTTAACATTAATTAAAATATTAAAGGTCATGTGTGGTTGATAACAAAAGTTAATTATGATCGGCCTAACCATCGTTTCTAAATTAACCACAATTCAAGTAATTCTCTTTCAACAATTCAAAAACATAATACTATTAAAAAAAAGAGAGAGAGAGAGAACTTGTTAGGTTTTGTTGAGGGTTTTTGAAATTTCACTTCCATACTTTGAGAATTTCGTTCTCGTGTATTTATAGGGGTTTGATAGTTGTGTTTTATGCTTTTAGGATCATTGAAGATGTGGTTTACTCATGAAACAATTAAATTGGGATTTAAGAGGGGGATTTTACTTTGTCACTTTATATAATTTTTTTGCTAATTACTTTGTAGTTTTAAATTGTGTGTTCGTCACTTTGCCACTTGTTGTCACTTTGTCACTTTGTCATTTCTTATTGTATTTCCTATTTTAAATTATACATTTGAATTCTTGAATATCGTTTTTTTGGAGATTGCATCAAGATTTTGAGTTGATTACTTATTTTGGTGGTGTAACATTTTGGTTCGAGAAATGACAATTTTTTTTATTTTTCTTTTCTTGCCTAGGATCGGATTTGTGAAAGGTTAGAAATGAGATTGTAAAAAGGTTTTGATATGATCATTTAGTTTGGTGTAGCCTCTCACTTATTTTGGCTTAAGGAATAATGATAAACTTTTTTTTTTTGGTATAGAATATTTGTGAAAACTTAGCCATCCTCGAATAACGTAACTGTGTGACTTAACAAATATTAAATATTAATTTTATTTTTAACATACAATAGCTTATTTTTGTTATATTTGTTCTTCAATTGTTTTGATGGTTGATTAATTATTCTTTGTGCATCATTAGGTATTATTAAAAATTTGATTAGTTAGTATAGTACAATTTATATATAAAATTGCAAACAACTTATGCAGACGAAAAAACATTGATACCTCGATTGGAAGTACAGTTATTCTAAAGGAAAAAATATATATTTTGTTTGAAAAACTTATATGCCGACATATGCAAGATAGTGCGTTGTAAAAAGGAATTTATGGTCAATAATTACTTCTCCCAACATGGATACAATGACGATTTTACGGACATAAGAATTTTTGTTGGCATAACTTATTTTGACATTATTACGACTTTAGCCAACGTTTATTTTCGTGGGTAAAAGAGAAAATTCTTATAGTAAAGTGCACTTAGAATATTATTACTAGACAACAACGTGATGGATAAATGAAACTATATTTATAGAGACTATCGTCGTCAAAGTATGTGCTATACATCAAAGTAAATGTAGCCCTTGATATTGCAAGATTTTGTTAGTGAATTTGACACAATTATTATTCCTTTTTTGGTAATTGAAAACTAGGGTAGGTAGGCCAATTTAAAACCCAAAGATAACTTGATTGAACTTAGACTAGACTTAGATTTAGGATTTACGATTATGATCATAAATCCTAAATTTATTAATAACTAACATTATTAAGTAACCTCCCAATAGAGATTATAAAAGTCAATAGAATTTGGTATTCATATTTGTACATAATTGTATGTTTAAAATATCTGTGCTCTGCTGTATTCATTACCCAAAAATAAAAAAGGTCATAATTAATTATTATAAAATAATATTGTCTTATGAAATATGAGTTATGCTGTAGTAGAGGCATGTATTATTTGGATGTGACTTCTAAAACTCCCTTTTCACAAACACTATTTTTATAAACAATAACAATGATATAAATTTAAACAATTGGCAAGAAAAAAACAAGTGGATGAAAAAATATTTCGAAAAATAGTGTTAGTACATAAAAGCTAGAGAATTATAAAACAAAATATATATTATTACAAAGGAAGCAATTTTTCATCTTCAATTTCTTTTTTTTTTAAAAAAAAAAAAACAGATTGAGAAAAATAATTAAATTTTTTTCTTTTTCCTCAGAGAAATTAAGATGGTACAGAAACTAACCTATGTATGAGTCATTTTCGTTGCTTTTAATTTTGTGTAAGTTTGTGCAAAGTCATCTTCATATTTAAGAATACATTTAAAATGACAGGAATTAAACTTTATCCATAGTGTGAAGTAAAGGAGTTGATGGATTTATTAATATCCTCATGTTAGAGTATCTAATATATATTAAATCTAGTATTTTAGGTTAAGTTTATGTCATGATGTAAGAGTTTACTATACCTTTATTTGTAGTGCTTAATTATGTTCTCATCATATATCTAATTTCTCTCAACTCTCTATTGGACTTTTTTTTTTTGTAATAGAGTGATTGATAAGATATATGGATATCTTATAAGAAAACGTGGTCATTTTTATTATTCCATCTTGCCATATACAATTTTGTGTACATGAGGTTATATTTGAAAGTTGGTGGGATAATTTTGAAGGAAAAACTTGAAAAGCCAAACTCAAATAATAACTTAACTTGTTGTTTATGAATATATAGATAGATAAGAGGGATGAATGTAGTAGAGATGGAGATGAATTTAAAGAGGAAGAAAAAAAAAAGAAAAGTTAAAGTGCACATATTTCATTTGATTAGGTGGAAGGATGCTATGTTTAAAAGAAAGATGAAATAGAGAAATTTGTAGTAAAATGGAATAATGTTATAATTTGGAAATATTTGTAAATAAAAGTAAAGAGTGAAATAAAGATGAAAATAGGAATTAAAGAGTAGAAAGAAAGAAAAAGGTGGAAAAATAGATAGTTATATATATTGATAATGGAAGGAGGAAGTAAAGATGATATTTGTACAGCGCTGCGACATTGTTTTGTCCACAAACATATCCAGGCAAACCAATCACGTAACCTCCACGTGGATGTCCAACCCCTCCATTTCCTCTATTACCCCTTAAAAATTAAAATACAAATCCTGAACTTATCACAATCACTTCACCATCTGGTCCACATGGACGGTGGGCGCCTGACTCCCATTCTCCACTCTCTACCTCTCCTTTGTGGCTAATCTTTCGCCACGTGCCCCAATAATTGTACGCCAACCCGACCGCCCCTTCTGTCATTTTCCACCTATTCTCCAGAAAATTCTACAAAAATCATTGGTCGGTTTTCTCTATTTTTATTTTTCTTTCTTTTTAACTGCCTGGGTCCCTTTGGTTTTTCACTAAATTCACTCTACATTGCTATATAACCTACTCCTTCTCTTCACTTTCCTCACTACTACTCTACTACATACACAACCGCCCTCTTCCGCTCTCAACTGCTCTCACAAACACACACGTTTTTCCGGAATGGAAGGGAAGGAGGAAGATGTTAGACTTGGAGCTAACAAGTTCAACGAGAGACAGCCCATTGGAACGGCGGCACAGAGTCAAGATGACGCTAAGGACTACAAGGAGCCACCACCGGCGCCTTTGTTTGAGCCGGAGGAGCTCACTTCGTGGTCCTTTTACAGAGCTGGAATTGCCGAGTTTTTCGCTACTTTCCTCTTCCTCTACATCACCGTTTTGACCGTCATGGGTGTCGTCCGGTCCAAGAGTATTGAGGGGAACACGTGTAAGACCGTCGGAATTCAGGGGATTGCTTGGGCTTTCGGCGGTATGATTTTTGCTTTGGTTTACTGTACTGCTGGAATTTCCGGTGGCCACATTAACCCGGCGGTGACTTTCGGGCTGTTTCTGGCGAGGAAGCTGTCCTTGACTAGGGCCGTTTTCTACATAGTGATGCAGTGCCTTGGTGCCATCTGCGGTGCCGGCGTGGTGAAAGGGTTCCAACCCAAGCCCTACGACGCCCTTGGCGGCGGAGCTAACATGGTGGCCAAGGGATACACCAAAGGGGATGGCCTTGGCGCTGAGATCGTGGGTACTTTCATCCTTGTTTACACCGTCTTCTCCGCCACTGATGCTAAACGTAGCGCCAGAGATTCACATGTTCCGGTGAGTTGAAAAAACAGGGAGTCTGTCTTTTTGAAAGTTACTTTTAGGTGAAAAGCGTAAAGAAATTCTAGAAGTTAGTCTAAAAGAAAAATTGTTAATTTATGGAACAGATATTGGCACCATTACCCATCGGATTTGCAGTGTTCTTAGTTCACTTAGCCACCATTCCGATCACGGGCACCGGCATCAACCCAGCGAGGAGCTTGGGAGCGGCCATTATTTACAACCACGACGAAGCATGGGATGATCACGTGAGTTTGTTAATCTCATAATCTTTTAATAATCTTAATTGTTAAAATGTTAAATGTTAACACATGATTATGGTTAAATTACAGTGGATATTCTGGGTGGGACCTTTCATCGGCGCTGCTCTTGCAGCTCTGTACCACCAAGTTGTAATCAGAGCCATCCCTTTCAAGTCCAAGTGAAAATCTTATCTAAATCCATGATGCTTCTTCAATCCATCACAGCCGTCGGATCCCAAAAAGAAGGCTGTTTTCCCCTTTTGTGTTGTAATTTTTTTTAGTTTTATGGTATTTAAAATTCCAACTTTGGGACCCAAGTTGTAAGGGAGTGCAGTGTTATCTGTAATTATATGTGTGGCTATGAAGCTTTGTATGGTTAATTTCCCAGAAAAAAACAAACGAAAAAAGAATTGAAATAATGATACCCACTCTCCTTTTTACCTGCTTTATGCGACTTGTCAATTCTTCATTGTCGTTGCATTGTTGTGTTTTCTTTTCTTTTGTAGGGTTTTGAAAACAAAAACTCATACTTTGGGTCTCCCTTTCTTCGTTTTTCTATTTAATTCTGTTTCTGTTTCCATCAAACATTTTTCTATAATTTGCATTCAATCCATGGTGGTGAATGTTGTGTTTGCAAATTGGTACTTTTATGTTTCAAGAAATTGTTGTGGAACACTGGAAGTGATGATGAATTAAGATACCATTGGATTTTAAGAATTCAACTTTATTATTTAATCTCACTATGTGGTTGGTTGAAGAAACACTTATATTCTCATCACAGTTTTTTCAAATTTAAAACTGTTCAATTTTTTTTATACATATAACAAAACTTTAATTTATATATTCATAATAGCAATAGCTTGTTGTAAACCTAAATAATTCTCTTTTGTGGACAAAGTTTCACAGAATAAAAACAAAATTCTTAATTATCAAATGATGTCTTACGTTTTTTAATACTAATTTATTTTGATGTAGTTTGTGTAGTTCTAAATGTATTCCAATTTTGTTTGTATTCAACATTTATACAATTTAGTTTAAAATTATAACTCCAAATAATTTTAATATACTTTCCAACTTAGTTTTTCTTATACAGTTTACATAATATTGTAATCTTTCTAAATCGTAAATCATAAATAATATATGACTATAATTACTATCTTTTATATACAGAGCGAGAGATCCAATTATCTTTCACATGTTACTTAGTTGAACTATGCTTGTTTTAAGGTTAAAAAATTTCATTGCAGTTTAGTGCTATTTTTTACTTAGAAATTAGATTTTTACAAAACTTGACTAACAAAATTTACTGCTTAGAGTTGAACATCCATACATGTCTCTTAATCCATTATTTTGCAATTAATTAGTTATGTTAAGCTTCTTCAAATGATATTTGTAATGTGAGAGATAAAAGTTGACTTTATTGTTAGTGTTATTCTCATAAAAACAAAAATTAAAGTTGATACTTGTTTTATTAAACCACTAATTTATTATGCTTTAAATATATGTCCATAATTATTACAATGTTAATTTTGCTAGACGATTTTAACCTCAAGTCTCTCATGATATTGACATACCTCTATAAAAATAAAATTAAACAAATCATACAAAATTCAACCACAAAGCAATAAGTTTCAACCCAAAATAAATTCCCAAATCTAACTTTAGCCACATAATTTAAATATTAATCTGCTTAAAATTTAGCCACATAATTAAACCTAGAAGAAAATAAATTTAAAAAAAAACAATAAAATTAAGAACTTAAAAAATCACAACCTACCAAAAAGAAATCTAATTATGCAAAAGAATTCTGTCTCAAATACTGCATATCCTATATAAAATTTAACTAGGGTTGACATATCTTTTACCTGAATTTAAAGTGTTTCTAAAAGGTGCTTGAAATCCACTACTTTTTAATTTTTTTCTCGAACGTGAGATAATTTCACTTCTAATATTTGATTCAAATACGGTGTAAAACATAAAAATGTTTGTTGACAAAAATAAGCCAAAAACATTAAAAGATGCAATGCATTAATTCCATTCTAATTTCAACAAAAAAAAAAATTAAAGTGGAATATTAACATCAAACAAAAATTTCCCTAAAATTGACATTTCACCCAACTAATTAAGAATATATATAATATAGGGAAAGTTAATATACATTTATACCCGTTATTCTTGTCTTTATTAAATTGTATTGTGGAGGGCATATTTGTAATTTTGTTAAAAAGTATTCGTTACGTAAAAGACAATTTTAGAGCCTCACCTCATTGTCAATCCCACTACCCTTTAATCTCTATCAATAGAGTGGTGCCATATAGGATATTATTGTATATTCATTTCCCTTTTTTCTTTTCTATTTTTAATAAAAAAAAAAACGAATAATGATATATATTGTGAAGAAATATAAATAACGAAAAGTGATAAGATTGAATATTAGAAGGGTACCATAGAGAATAATTATTAAATATTGCTTACATCAAACCCTCAAGACTTTATGTTAATCAACATTAACTCCTTAACCAACCTTATTGTATTATTTATTTAGCCTCATTACACTTCAATAATTCATCCCTACATTTTTGTTTTAAAAAAATTTGTTGTGCAATTAAGAAAATGTCCCACTATGCAACAAGATAATATAGAGATTAGAAGCATATTATAAAATTTTCTTATATATCATCTAGTTTAGTAGATAATCTTTTTCTTTCTTTTTCTAAAGTGAAAAGTCATCCTTATTTTGGAGAAAATTTGCCAAACATAAAATCTCAATAGTCCTATTATTATCCTCTATTTCATTCCACACATCCTCACAAATTTTCTCATTTAATTTTATAAGGATTGGATCAAAATTCTTCCTTTGGCTTTAGATTTTCCACAAGCAACTTTTCTTCCTATAAAAATCAACAAAACTATTTTTTTTTCAGTATGAATTATTCTCATTCAAATAGCTAGTTATTCATCCAACAAAATTCTTAACCTTTTTAATGCAATAAAATAATATAGACATTAAGTAATTTAATAATTCATACATAAGAGTTTGAAATGGTTCAAATAAATCAAATTATCTTTGTATGTTGTGTGTTTAATTTTTTTTAAAAAAAAATTGGAGGAGGGAAACAGGAGCAATAACCAAACCCATGGTCTATATGATTAAATAAACAATAATTTGTGAATTAATGTCATAATTTAAATACCCTAAACTCCAACATATTACATTCTCTCGTTAAAAAAATATGCAATTTTTTGAATGCTAAACAGAAACATTCAATTTTAAAATAGAGTTTAAAGTACCAAATCTTGAAAGGCTGGAAATGTGGATAAAGAAATCAAACCAAAGTAGTAGGAAATAGGGAAAACCATCATAGAATGAATGATTAAATCTTTTCACATGCATTGATATCTTCATTTTAATTGAGATCTTGTGCATTTATTAGCTTGAAGAAGAGGAAACTTCTGGCCCATTCCCCATGCTAACCCCCAAAAAAAGGAAAACCCCTTGAATAAACAACTTCTGTTTCTGTTTGTCTCCTTTGAATCACAAATAAATGTTTAACTATGTATTTTCTGCACAATTTTTTCTCGTTTTTGTTATAAATGACGATAAAAATTACATTTTAAATCCAAATATATATAAATCTTGCAATGTAATTTATTCAATTATATGGATAAAAAAAATTGTTGTTATCTCTTTGGATTGAGGGAAAACAAATATAACAATATGTAAACCTCAGTTACATTATAAAAGTAAGAACCTCATCCAAGTTTTTCAAAGTCTAATAATTAAGATCTGCTTATGCACAATGTTTTTTGAAATGGAAAATCCACCAATGTCATTAATTCATTTACTCTTTACTAGAATTGAAAAAGTTTAACATTGTACAAGAAAAGTCAATCCATCACTATCATATTTCATTTCCATTGGTATAAACAAAATGAAGTAATTTTTACATAGATATGAATCATCAAGCACTAACCGACCTATACACCACTTGAATGGGATTTGTCCTGTAAGCCAAACCCATGGCTATCTATACAAAATAGGTGAACTGTACAATGTTCAGGATCCCCTACAAAAAAAGCTTACAAAATTAAACTTATTAGATAACTACACCCATGGATTTTCCTACATTATTCCTCCCATATAACTCAAACTATTTGCTTCACTTCTTAACGCATCATGTATGAACTCATGTTTAAAAGTAGGGTTTCGAATAGTAAAGAGATAATTTGATCAAATGTTGATCCTTTGCTATAATCCTTGAAGCCCGCACACGCTCCAATGTCAATAAACTATATATTAATTGACATTATCTCATCAAACAACATTTGTCTTCTTTTAGCTACATCTGCTTCATGTTGAAAACAAGTGCGAGTTTGGCAATGTGTAGTGCAGTTGCATTAGAATATATAGATTTTAATTCACTCACGATTTCACTTCTTGTTTCAATCATTTTCTCACCTCTTTTTCTTTTCTTCTCATTTCTTCTAGAGGCATCTAAAGGTATTTCACTGTGAGATGTTGCTCCTTCAAAAATTGCTATTATATATTGTCATTGGCGGAAGGATATAACCCAAATTCCGAAAATGAGTCTTTTTCTCCGTTATAGCTTCAACCGCATTTAGCATAATCTTTTCCAAATACATGTGGTAGATCTTCAAAGTGTGAAAAAGACTTATTGCGAAGGCCTTTAGTTGTTGGATGACTCTACCACATAAAAATAGTTACACAAGAAAATAACAAAGAATATAAAATAAGTATTGTTTGAATAGTATTAAATAGTGACAATAAATTGATTATTACCTTAACCCAATCGTAAAAAATTTAAACTTCTATGCATTTGTAAATGTCATTCCATCCAAATCTCGAACAATTTGGGCCTAACATCACATCTATTGCATGATATTGTCTTTTCAATAATTTTCTATTAGGATTTTCTTCTTTCATATCCATTTCCAAAGGTGTTGCAAGTAACCTAGTTTGAACGTGCCATTGCTACATGTCATTTACTTGATTTATTTAGTTCCAACAACTCAAGAACTAAACAAGCATTTACTTGTTATTGCTCCATGCTCTTTTTTCTCCGATAGTTCCCTTGGAATGTTCTCTTTTTCATATTGAATATATGATATAATTTGTCGTAAATAAACATATGGACAAAATTAAACAATAAAATAAATAAATAAATGATCAAATACATTATATTTAATCCAAACATACAAACACATTAGTTGCGATTTT
This sequence comes from Cucumis sativus, assembly GCF_000004075.3. NCBI lineage: Eukaryota > Viridiplantae > Streptophyta > Magnoliopsida > Cucurbitales > Cucurbitaceae > Cucumis > Cucumis sativus. The sequence continues at coordinate 5,572,713 of NC_026659.2, read as the reverse complement.
TTTTTTTTTTTTTTTTTTTTGTGGTATAGCTAGGTTTATCAATAATTGAAACATTCACTTTAATATATGTTCCATCTAGGGCCCAAAACAATTTTGATGAAAAAGAATGAAAGTTATTATGATAATAGCTAATAATGAAAGTTATTATTAGGATCCCCTTAGTTGATCCATAGACTTTAGCAATTCACATAAAATAGTGAAAGTTCTTCTATTCATCCTTTGTGTTTTCAAAACAAGCCAAATCAGTTTTCATGAACTAATCCAAGGACCACGTAAGCCAAGGAATCATGGCCTGAAGTTTTCATGGGCTAAGCCCAATTTGTCCAATGGGCCTTTACCCAATCTATTTAGGCTCACATTTCTTTGAAAAATAAATATCTAAGATTTGACTTTAATTTACTGTCCTAAACTTGAATTATATTAGATAGCTACTTTCACATAAATTTGTTTAATCTTATACACATTCTCTCTTATTAAATTAAAAAAAGAAAAATTGAAGTAATTAATTACAATATATATATATATATATATCGTTTTTCATTTAATGATTCTTATTTTGGATTGTTTCTATTTGTAGTTAGCATTGTTTCATTATATTTAATTCAAATATTGATACTTGTGTTACTTTTATATTACATACAAGCTCTAGATTTATTCTATGATATATTCAAAAACCATAATCTTCTTACATTTAAGAAATAAGAAATGTGTATTGTTCTTGATTTAAATTGGTTGTTTCAACATATACTTTTCTTTTTTCCACCATATTCTTATAAACCTACGTTATTTTACTAAACTACCAATTCACAAACACTTTATCTACTTAATTACTATACATTTTGCATATGATTTTGGTGTTTATATATATATATATATATATATATGTTGTGTTATATTCACCACTTTTTCTTTTTTAATTTATATTATTTCACTACATGTAGTTTTGAACCACAAATTCATCCAAAAGTTTAAGCTTGAAAGACTCAACAAGTGGAAATTGATTTTAATTGGGGAACACAAGACCTCCCTGAACCATTTGCTTTGATACCATATTAAACCACAAATTCATCCAAAAGCTTAAACTCGTGGTTGAAGGCAACTTTAATTATATATCACCAACATTACCTAATATATATCTTTTCATACGTGGTCTATTTCTAATATATTCCATAGTGGTCTTCCCTTTTCCTTTTTCAGTTAAAAAACAGTCAAATCTGTTTAGTTGGTGAACATCACATTTGAACTTATTTTTTAAAAAAATATCCTTAGCATATTAAGCTATTTTTTAAAGGAAAAATTAACGATTTTACACTACAAGAAAAAAGAATCTCTCAATGTCAAAACCAACCATCATAAAATACGTCAGGAGAAAGCCAATGTTCTGAAGTCTATAACAATAGTCGGGATGAACTCCATAAGAAGTTTCTTTAAGTTGGAATAAAAGTAATCGATTTTGTTCCTAACTTCCGACGAATACAATATAGGTGTCGAGAGTTAGGTGTGAACTTTCAATGAATAATAAAGTCGCGTTGAAAGTTATAGGAAGAATTCTCGATGCCTCGATTATTGCATATCCGAAGATGGATTTTGAAACTCTTTTTTCTTTGCTTTAGATCATGTATCACCCCGCACTTGTCTTTGTATGGTTTGTTTGAACTTTTTGCTCATTTGAATGTTGTGAGAGGTAAGTTGAGCTTTGTCTAACTTGTTTTAAGCCTTCATTGTGGTTTGTGTTTATTTTGGTAATTCAATTTACTTATTCAAATGTTTGGAGGGGTGAATATATTGAACTTTGTGTGTTTGGTTGAACTTAGAGAGTTCATTATATGATTTTTTGAGACATGTTTTAGAGGGGGGTGAGGAGAAAGGCAAATACGGATTTGTTGATATCTCCACATGCACGTCGCTGCCTTCCGTTCGGTTGGATAGGCGAGGTGTGGCGTGGTAAGGTGAGGTAAGAAATAAAAAAAAAAAAAAAATTTATTAGATATTTATCTTTAATTAATAAAATTAATTTTCAAAAAATTTTCTTTGGGACTTTTGAACTTTGAGCATATTAAAGGAGGCAATTAGATTGTTAAGGATTGAGATTTTGTGATGCGTTGAGATGTAATTGAACGCATAGAGATATTACGCTTTGACATGACTGTTGAGGCATTACAGTTTCCATGCACTATTGCTTTTATGACCGTTGAGACATTATGAAACTCATCACTAGATATAGTCCTCATTCTCCTTTCGTTTCAATCCTCCAAAATCACGTTTAATTTTCAATCATCCAAGTAACATCCTTGTTTAGATCTAGAGCAGGGATATAGTTTTTAATTTGTGACAAAAAATTAAGTTCAAATAATTTTTCTCATTTTCATTTGAAATTTGGTTTTCCTATCTTGAAAAGAGGAGCTTTTGAAAGTTACAAATTGAGCTTCTAGTACATGGGTAGAAGATATCTTCCGAGAATGTTGAAACTTGTTGAGGATGGATTGTGGATGCTGCACTTGTTCCACCATGTGGTGAAAGACGGATAAATAAAAGAATCTTTAATTAAACCACATATTAAGCTAACTCATTTAATCAAATAAATAAAAGAAAATGGAAGCAACTATCATTACACAATTATCTTATGGTTGGTGGCAATTAAGTTTATGAACCATTTTAAACACTTTTCTCAAATAAAAACAAATCAGAAGCTAACTTATCAAAATTAAATCTGATCTAATATTTATGAAATGAGATTGTGTTATCCAAAAATGCAACACTAATTGAATTCGAATTCGATGCGTTTAGTTTAGAAAACAAATTCATGTGGTATAAGATAGAAGAATATCAAATGACTATGTGAAATTACCTTCTTGCTTTCTCTCTTCTTTTTATCACTAACAAATGACTACTCTTGCTCAGGCTTGTTTCGCTTTCTCACTCTCAATTCACAAGAGTTGATCACATCGAATTTTTAGTAAAATTATTTCTTTAACAATAATCTCCTAGTACAATTATTTTTCCTTATTATTTTTAATTTATTTTCACTTAAACAATTTTTTTTATTAATACGTTTTATTTGCAAAGCAATCTCCTCTACGTTATTTTAATTAATCAATCTCCTTTATTGATTTAGAAATCTATGGTAATTTGAAGTAAAATTTGTTATTGATATTTTTATTTATTCTCTTTTCTAGTACATATATTTTATCTTTGTATGAAATTGAGGTTTATATTTAATAGTTTGATATTGAAATTGAGATGGAATAGTCTTAATTTTCAAATTATACATGAAATTTACTAAATAAGTGCCTCCTACTTATTTTAAAAGGTACAATAATCTCACAAACAGGTTTACTTTATGATTTAATTGGTCTACAGAAAGTTAGTGCATTTATCACCAACAATCTTAAAGATTTGTTAAGTGTTGATTTAGTCATAAGGATAAAAAAAAAAAAATAGTTTTGAAGGCTTAAAAATTATTTACCAACTCTCAAAATTTTAAAAAATGACTTTAAAGTTCTAAAATACACTTGTTGACCCAAAGCTTTGACTATGAGAAATTGGATTATGTCCCTTTGCATGACAACAACAGTAAATTTGCAATTTGACGAAGAAAAAATCTGCAAAACAAAGATAAAATACTCTAACGCCCAAATCACTAAGAGAACTAAATATTAGTGAAGAAGCCAAAGGTTTTTAGATACTTTATAGGAAGTCATAGTGGTTCATTTATCTAGAAATTTGACAGAGGTTGTTTTTTAAGATTTCTAAGTTGCTTTACGATAAGGAGATAATCTTTTGGGCCAAGGGGTGCTTGATTTCAATATTTGGCTATGGGGTTGATGTTGAGCGTCTCTTTTAGGCTATATCTCAAATTTAAAGCGTTAATTTGGGTCAATGACATATGTTTTTTTTTTTTTTAGCAAGTATTAACCTTAGAGGTTTGTTGGCCATTTTGGTCCTTTTAAAAATGAACTTTATTACACCCTAACCATAATTCAACTGTTCTAAATTAAAAAGGTCAATAATTTGATATGTTCCTCAACTCTAATTAGAGTTTCTCTCTTTAAAATAAAAATTTCTAAGCAAAATCTTGGAATAAACAAAAATAAAAGAAAAAAAAATCATCCAAAGAAAATTGAATCATCGAACTAAGTCGGTACAATCTAAAGGCAGCCTACTTTAAAGTGCTATTAAAATTAAAAAAAAGTAGAGAAGAAACATACAAGAAATAAATGATATTAAAAAGAATTAGAAAGGAGACAAAAAGCAAATTTATAAACACATATACTTTATTAAGGTTTAGTATATATAGATAGGATAAAAGATGAGTATGATTGGACAATGCTTTATCTTATTATACTATGAATATTTGTAACTTATGTCTGTATTAACAATTTGTAATAAAACATAACTCACCTAACAACTCTAACTCAAGTAGGTTAATTTATGCATTTGGACTAATAACACTTCAAAGTTTCAAATTTATTATTTAACTTTGTTTCTAAAATATTGGGTATTGAACATGTTGGACAATCTATTTTAAATAAAAAGGATATATTTTTAATTTTATTAGATATATTGTTGAATTCTATGTCAAATAAAAAGGTTAAATTAATCAATAACTTAAAATATTATTAGATACAAGAGGAAGGTATTATCTATTTGGAGGGGTTTTGTGTGAATGAAAATATGAGAATTCTTTGCGTTTGGGGAAGAAGTTAGAAATTGGGCCAAGTAGTGGCACACCTCTCAAGAATTTCATCCAATATATCATACTTCCATTTCCTTATTTCTAATCAAATAATAATAAAAACACCCAATATTATACTTATTATTATAATCATATATATATGTCATAAGTTATGAAGGAAATGTAACAAAAGAAATTATAAAATGAGGTAGAGACAATTAAAAGTTAAGGTAAATTGATATTGAATAAAATCCCATTATTACTCTAAATATTTTTCTCATTAATTTGATAGAAAATGAAGTGAAATTTCCCATCTTCAAGCCTTTTTAGTCAGAATTTTCCCAGATATCAAACGCCATCGAAAATGTCAATATCATTTGGGTAGAAGTTACAACAGAGACAAAGTCGTACATGGGTTTTCTTCTCCGATTCTATTTCTGTTAGATCTCTTTCTTTTCACGTCAATGCTCCGCTTCCGGTGCATTTTCCCGGTGAACTAACACCCCTTTTTTTGCATCACTTTCTATCTTCCCACATACCCCTTTTTTCTTCCTTCTTCTTTGCTTTCTCTAATTCGGTTTTCACCGGGAAACTATGTCGGACGCGTTGATCAATGGATTGGCCGGAGCTGGAGGAGGGATCATTGCCCAACTCATCACATACCCTCTTCAGACTGTAAATTCTTTTACGAAATTCTCAGTTTTTAGTGCTCAATTTTGCTCTTTCTGCAATTCCAGACGCCTTTCGTTTCTTCTGTAGGTGAATACTCGTCAGCAAACAGAGCGCGATGTGAAGAAGGAGAGGAGAAAACTTGGAACATTTCAACAGATGTGTCAGGTACTCTTAATTTTGTTCTTCACAACTTCTTTTCCTACAAATTTTGATATACGAAAACTATGCGCGTCTGATTTCCGAAATTAAAGTGACCACTGTCGATTTCAATGACCTTTTTGACTGTTTTTGTGAATAGGTTGTGAAACATGAAGGATGGGACCGGCTCTACGGTGGCTTGGGGCCGTCTCTGGTGGGTACGGCTGCATCTCAGGTGAGACTCATTTGAAGTCGGTCTAATTGATACTATATTATCGCACACTTCTAAATTTCAATGTTAAATTTGTCTTAGCCACAGTGTTATTGCGAGAAGGGGACTTTTTGGTATCTGATATTTGTTAGAAACTTAAAATGCATTTGGCTTTTTGTTGGGTGGATTGAAGAAGGAAGGAACGGGAACTTCTTGGTTCATTGTAAATTATATATTTTCCTCTATAATTTGTCCTCCTAGATCTTTGGAATTGGAAGATTGTATAGACACAAAGTTAGAACGTAACATCTTGCATATACTACAGAATTTCTGGCTTCACCTGTCTGTTTTGTGTAAAGGGGATCAGCAGAATACTTGAAGTTTGATTGATGATGGACAACAACGGCTTGTCTGTGGTCTCCCCTGTGTTACTGGAATGCACTCTTAGTTGGACAGTTATAGGAGGGTATTAGAGTTCAGACTTGTTACTTAGTTTTCTTTTGACATCCAATTCATACATAAAACAGTTCAATCAAAGTGGGAAATCTTCCATTTTTATTGCCAAGCCTTTTCACTATGATCCTATCATGTTATTACAACATCCTTAGTTAGCTTGGGCAGCATCAACTATTGATGCAATGGGGTTTGCTTGAGTTCTCTAGTTATGTTCAGACGTTATGGTTGAAAACAAAAGGCTAATATTGTTATCAAATCCAACTAAATACTTTTATTGTATTAATGCCAGTAGCTAGTAAATGAATAATAAGCATGCCCGTCATGGTGAACTCCCTGCTCTCTACAACAACATTTTCTCCAAAATAAAATAATAAACTTTGAACTTCTTGTTGGGATATTGACAAAAAACTTTTGTGGTATTTTTTATGAATATGATATACATGAAGATTCAATATTTTCTACTCAACTTTTCTCTATGCTTCACATTCATGGTATCTTATATTTGAACAAACTCTTGTTCTTGGTACAGGGTGTTTACTACTATTTCTACCAAATATTCAGGAACAAGGCTGAAGTTGCTTCTCTTGAACGAATGAAGGCAGGGATTGGAGATGGATCTGTTGGGATGCTTTCCTCGCTTCTGGTGGCTGCTATATCTGGGTTTGTGTCTAAATTGTTTTTTAATTTTCTTATTATTTACATATCATAAGAAACACAATCAATTCAAACAAAAGATAAGGGATAAAGGATGTACAAGAAGGTGAAGGAAAGGTCCTAAGCCTATGATTTTTTCTTTAAGAGGATCAAACGTGGACATTTGGGGTTGCATCCTATGCTTTCAGGTCTAGCCTCCAATGCATTATTTCCACTATATTTACATATCTTCTTCAAACAGTTCAAACTTTTTCAAACGCAATTTAGATCTACTACCAAACCATCTGCATTATTCAGTTCTTTGTTATTTCCATTTGTCTAAAAATATCTTCATCCTCTAGGTGTGTTAATGTACTGTTGACAAATCCTATATGGGTGGTGGTTACTCGGATGCAGGTAATAATATATTATGAAACTTCTGTTGTTTTATTTATGCTTCATAAAAAAAAAAAAATTAATTGAATTCAATTAAACCAGTGTACAAGGAAATCATTTTAGGATGTCGCCCTTAAGGGTTGAGCATAGCATCTAGGCCCTTTTGGATTTAAGTCAGTGACTTGAATTCCAGGTTTACACACACGATTCACGATGATTGCCTTGCCTTTATTGTTTTTATTGCCTAACGTTGGTTTTTCTTTTGCTTCTTGTTCTTGTTGTTGTTGCTGTCTTGTCAACCCTGCTTTTGGATTGGCTTGTTTGATCTCTTAGCCGATTGGATTCTATGATTCATCTTAACGAAATTTGGCTTAAAGAAAGAAGAAGATTTTTGTCTCTCTTGGGGGGCTAAACTTTTTGGTCCTGAAAGTCTAAAGCCTTTCTTTCTTTATAGGACTTAAAGTCTTTCCTTTTACCTGTGTATATTCGAATTTCTGAAGTACAATAACCAAACCATAGATTTTGGCTCCATTTACTTTATTTAATTGCACTTATTGATGTTGACTTTCCTCAAGAGTTTTGAACTAAACTTGAATAAGTAGTTTCTTGTTGTTGAGGATTTCATGGAATTTCAAAATTTTGAAATGACAAGATTTGTGTTACCATTCTTCAGACTCATAAAAAAATCTCAAAGCCGTCTCTACCTGGTGGAGCGTTGACTCCACTAGATGAAACAATTCCGCCAACAGCAGTCGTTGATCCTCCTTCCTACGGAACCACTCATGCTGTAAGTAACAAATATTTATGTACCAGTTTCCACGGTAGCTATGAACTCTTTGTTGCATGAAAAAAAGCAGACATTTTTTTCTGCTACCATGATCTCTTAGGCAATTTCTTGGTAATTAGTTTATCTTTTCTATGGTTTTGTCTGCCCGAATTGGATTTTGACCCATAGTTTGCCCCTATAATTCATCTTGGTTAACCAGCCTTCTAATCGTAATTAGATTTTATGATAACTTCAATTTAAAAGGACACATCACCGGTTCTTTTCTAGGGTGAATTCTTATCCATTTGACCAAAATGGGGCGTGCGGGGAGGATTTCAAATTTATAAAAGAAGTCCCTTTCCCCACCTTCGTTGTACAGGGCAATTTGATTAGATCCATGTTTAACATTCATTTGAACTTCCTTGGATAGTAGATTATTTACATCTAGGGATTGTTTACTGAATAGTTCTCTCAGAGTATCTGAAAATAATGACTGCCAGCGGTTGCCCTTATGTTGTAAACCTATTGCTTGAGATTGAAAACTGATAGATAACTCTAAAGGGCCAAACCTAGAAGCAGTACCCTTTTTTTCTTTGTTCGGTCTGAATTGTTAAAGAATGTCTCATAAATATATGGATGTTAAGAACTTTAGTCAGCAAGTGATCCTATTTTTCACATTTTATATCTTTAATCTCTATCTTATTAGTTAAAGCATGTCTTTTCTTCCATGAAAACATAATAAGCATACTTCACTCTGGATATTTACTCAATCTTCAGATTCAAGAACTTTACGATGAAGCGGGAATCAAGGGTTTCTGGAAAGGAGTAATCCCAACAATGATCATGGTACGTGGGGGAAAGAAACTTTTCGTTGATACACAAGGAAACGCTGCTAAATATTCCTCTCTTAATGACAGGTCAGCAACCCTTCTATACAGTACATGCTGTATGAAACTTTGTTGAACAAATTGAAAAAACGACGTGCTTTACGGAAGGATGGGAGTGGAGTTACTGCATTGGAGGTAACCTTTTCCCTGATCACTAAAATTCTCAACATTGCCACATTGCAACCATGGCCAGATTTGTTTGTCCACACGTAATTGTTTTTCGGGTGTTCCATCACAATGTTAAGCTACGTATTTGGCTATGCAGATATTTTTTCTTGGTGCGTTGGCAAAACTTGGAGCGACTGTAGTAACCTATCCTCTTTTAGTTGTAAAGGTAAATTCTATAGTCTCAGAAACAAAAGGTTGTGAAGAAATAGGATTTCTTTACTTTCCCAAAAAAGTTTAGTTTACATATGTTTGCTTCATTCTTACAAATGTTGTGTCTCGGTTAATACTTTACTTTTCCATATTTTTTGTGAACTGTTGATATATGCTGACGTTCAGGTTTTACTTGTCTAGCATGCATTAGAGTAAATTATCTCATCCAAGGTATTTCTTTGCAGGCTAGGCTTCAAGCAAAACAAGTCGTAGCGGGAGACAAAAGACATCAGTATAAAGGTTTGGATTCATAGTATAAATCCCTTGTTATTATGGACATGCTATCATCCACCATTAAAAATTTGTGGGAGGGTAAAAATAGCTGTGTTTCACAAGTTTTGACTGCGGCTTGTTCTTTTAAAGGGTTGTCTGGTTTGCCTTTAGCTTAGCTGAAATTCGCTTAATTACGAGTGTTCCATTCCAATAGATGGCCAAAAGCTGCAAAACATGATATATGCAGTGTAGCTATGGCCATTGTGCCTGTGATAACTATTTGTTCTGTTATCTGATATTTCAAAAATCCAAGGCAAGTTTTTTTATAAAATTAGACATTGTTTGACAACTATTTAGTTTTTGCTGTTTAAAAATCTTTATTGTTTTCTCATTATTTCTTCTTCATGTTTTTAATTCTCCTAATTCCTATGTAAATATTTGAAATCTTAGCCAAATTCACGAAACAAAAACAGTTTTTAAAAATCACTTTATGTAACATGACTTGGATTTTAAAGACAATCCTTAGTAGACAACAAAACAATGAGATCAATAAGGGAAAGTGGCCATAAACTTTATGAGACCAATAAGGGTGCCATAAACTTAATTTTCGAAACAGACATGTTACTTTTAGAAACTTGCTTTTGTTTTTGGAATTTGAGAGTTTAACAAAATAAGATGAAATCCACCGTGAGAAATCAAACACAATTTAAAAAATCTAAAAGCCAAAAGCTATTTGGAGGAGTCTTAGAAAGTAAAATGGGCAAATCACCCGTTGGGTTAGTTGACCTTCAATGGTCAGTCTGTTGGCCCAGTTAGCCGTTTTAACCACTCTGCAGATGCTAACGCTGTTCGACCCAATTTCTTATGTTACTTGTATCCATCTGCATCGTTCTCTGGTTGAAGTTACCAATGTTCTGGTTCTGCTAATTGATCTTTCACTTTTTATCCAGGCACATTGGACGCCATTCTCAAAATGATCCGATACGAAGGACTGTATGGATTTTACAAAGGGATGGGCACGAAAATCGTCCAGAGTGTTCTGGCTGCTGCTGTCTTGTTCATGGTTAAGGAAGAACTCGTACAAAGTGCTCGATTCCTTCTCACCAAGGGTCCCGTTGGCAGAATAAAATCAAAGCCTCAATGATCTGATAAAATGCTTATATGACCCCATTACAGGTTTCTTAAGAAGTTATCCAAGCCTGAAATTTATGTTTTTTATTCATCCTAGTATAGTATTCTTGACCAAACCCTTATTTGAAATTATTAGGAAAATTTGTGTCCAAGAAAAGAAATAGGCATAAGATTTGGGCTGCAAGTTGTTGTTTGAAATATAACAATATGCTATAGCAGAAATATTTGATTCATAGTTATAAACTGGAGTGGCCTATGCTTAAGGTCAATTATAGTGTTTAGAGATTATTATATAGTCACATCCATATTACAAAAAATATTCTTAAAAGTAGATTTTTCTTACTAAAGTTTAGGTCAATTATACTATTTAATGTGTATGGCGCAGCTCAATTGAGTTTGTTTTAGCAACTAATCTCTAAAAATTTGAAGTACTGAGATAATCTGGGTACCACAATCATTTTGTAGTATAAACATCAAATTGGGATTGAAATATTTGTTAGTATGTTATATATCCATAAAGGGGAGGATTTAACTATCTTTTACATCACATCGAACATAATAAATCTCAACATAATATGAATACTTTAGTAAGCATAGCTTAATGAATATCCTACCAATATTGTAATGAAAAAGAAAATCTCAAATGTGAATCTTAATACTAATGATAAGATCTATAACTTATTTTTGGAAGTAAAAACTAACTTGTTTATCAGTTTTAATATTTTTCTAAAATTAATTTCTTTATTTACCAAAATATTAGATGATATCAATAACCTAAACTTCTATCGTAAAATCAAAATCACGATGGCGATGTTGACATTAATATTTTTATCTTCGTAACATTATTTTAATTTAGGGAGACGAAAAATTACAGGTTTGTTGGGTAACATTTTCGTTTCTTGTTTTATGTTTCTGTTTTCATTTTTAAAAGAAACACAAGTGTTTGGCAATGTTTCATGTTTTTCGTTTTTAAAAAAAAGTAAAAATGTTTTCTATTTTATAAAGAATTATTGGAAAAAAATAGTTTCCTCCTTCGTCTTTCAATTATTTTTATTAGTTTCTTTTTTTTATCTCAATTATTTTTCTATTTCCTTTTCTTTTTCCATTTTTGTACATGATTCTATTTTTTTCCCTCTTATTTTCATCTTCTTCCCCAAATAACTACTCTCCACGTGGTTTCCTTTTTCTTCTTCCTATCTCCATCATCCTCCCCAAATAACCATCGTGTTCTCCAAATAGCCATCATTTTTCTCTTCCTCTCATCGTCTTCGCCATCTTCTTCCTTGTCTCTCATCGTCTTCCTGTATTCCTTTTCGTTGGATATGAGTTTTCCTCTTCCTCTTCGTGAAGATCTGAGTTTTCGCTGAATTTTTGGGTTTTTTGTCAAATGTGTGTTTTCGCCATGGATTTTTGTCTTCCTCTTCGCCGTGCATTTCATTCGTCCTCTTCATCATGGGTTTTCATCTTCCTCCTCGCGCGGTTCTGTCCTTCCGATCTCAATAAATCATCTTGATCTTCATAAGATTACTAGAAATCTTTTCTATCTAGGTTTGATAAAGTGAGTGATGTAATGTTTAATTGAATTAGATGTGAATAAAATAAAAAAAAAAATTTGAAGAAAATTAGAAAACAAGAAATAGTTATCAAACACATTTTTTATTTATGGTTTTTTTTTCTTCAAGAAACAAAAAATCAGTTGTCAAACACATTTATGTTTATTGTTCTAAAAAAAAAGAAGAAACATGAAACAGAGAACGAAAACGTTACCAAACAGATTCTACCTTTTCAATTTTTTGGTTTTGGGTTTAGTATCTATTTGGTACCTTCGATTTCAATATATTACATTTTATGTTTTAAGTTGTGAGTTTTGATTCAATTTTGGTCATTGAGTTTCACGGTTAACCTCGATTTTCACTAGATGTTCTACTTTTATATTTTCAGTCCTAAAATTAATTCTAGGTTAAAATCCTATTTTAGTCCCTAAATTTTGCATATTGTCCTATTTTGGTCTTTGAACTTTAAAAAGTGTCTGTTTTAGTTGTCGAACTTTTTTTTAAAAAAAAAATTTGGTCACTACCGTTAGAATTCCATTAACTCTTTACCATAATGAGAACGTAACTTTCTATAATTTGATGATTAAAATTTAGATTCATTATATTAATTAAATTGGTAAATAACCCAAAAATGTTGACAATTTATTCTGAGTTTTTATGCCAACGTAGAAATATAATTAACACACTTGAATTAAACAAACTCAAATTAAAAAATAATTTTGTTTATTTTCTCCAAAACTTAAATCTCTCACATCTGCTAGTGACTCCCTACCCTTATCAAAATCTAGAAGACAATGAATCAACCAATCTTTAACTAGAAATTAAAACTTAAATTATTAAAAGTGATTATCTTATTTGTCATCCAAATATAGAAGTCATATCACCATTCCATTAGAGAGTTGACCGAATCTTAAGGGCAAAGACCAAAATATATGTCATTTTTAAAAGTTCGAAGACTAAAACATACACTTTTTAAAAGTTTAAAAACCAAAATAGAATAAGATACAAAATTTAGGGACCAAAACAGAATTTAAACCTTAATTTTACTATTGTTAAAAAAACAATGAAATTTAATTAATTACCTAAAGACAAAATTGAAATAAAACTAAATCTTGAGAAAACGTTTTGAAAGTTACTACTAAATTGAAATTAAATTCAAAATTTAAAAATTAATAGGTAATATTTTGAAAGGTTAGAAAAAAAAATATTTTTTTACTTGAATTTCTTTAAAAGAATTATAACCCATACATACTTTTAAAAAAAGAAAAATAATTTCATAACTCTTCAAGGTTGTTTTGAAGCCAAATTGACACATGTATGTATCTAACGATAGAGGTCGTTCACATCCCTCAGGCTAAGTTGTACTAAAAGAAACTAATTGAGGTGAAGGGAATGAACTAGTGGTGTAACCCGTTGGATTGAAGGGTATTTTGGAAACTATTCAGACTTTTAGATTGACTGAGTTGGTAATCCAAATAATTGGATAAACATTCCCAACCCAACCCGAAAATATATGAATTGGATTAGGTTATCGAGTTGTATAGGTTTTTTCAGTCTTAATATTTGTTAATTTTTCATATCATTATAACATCATATCCATAAATTCTCCCATCCAAAAACATATATAAAGTACAACATTTATACAAACTTCTAAAATGTAAAAACATTCGAAGTATCATAGTATAAAATTTAACATAAGTATATATAATATCACTAATTCATGTGAGGTTGAGTTGAACCGAATTTTTCAAACCCAACTCAATAAAAAAAATCCGACCTAATTTAAATTATTAAATAAAAGGACTATTTAGGTTATTGGGCAAATTAAGGAAATATATTATTACTAAGTAGAGAGAAAATAAATAAATTATTAATTATTAAAAATTGAAGAGAGAAAAATATAATTAAAAAGAAAAAAGAAAAAAAGGGTCGAAGAAGACTGAGTCTCCTCTTTCTCAGATTTCAGACAAACCTTCGTAGACGGCGAAGAGAACTGAAACCCAAAAAGATTTCAAAAAATGGCGTCCAAAAATGCTAAAAAGGCCAATCTCTTGGATCATCACTCTCTCAAACACCTACTCGATGAATCTGTTTCTGAGGTAATTCAATCTCTTTATTCCATTTCCTTTTCCCTTCAATTTTACTCTAGGTTTGAGCCTTTTCCTTGCAGATTGTCACCACTCGCGGCTATGTTGAAGACGTCAGGTTGAGTAATGTCAAATTGATTATGGGCACTGTCATCATCATCATAGCTTTGGTCGCTCAATTTTACAAAAAGAAATTCCCTGAGAATCGCGACTTCTTGATCGGTTGCATTATATTATATCCTTTTTTTTTTTTTTTTAATGAATCGCGTTTTCTATTTATTTATTTATTTTTTACCGTTTAGATCTTTTGTTGATAGATTGAATTTCATTTCTTGATACTGGTGTCCGATGGGAATGGGTATTGGATTAAATGGTGGATATTTTCGAAGGTTGAAATGTGTTGTACCCTGCTCCAATTTTTTAGTTTTTTATGTTTTGTTTTCGTTTAGTGGAATGCAAATCGTTGGTGGTGTCTCTTATGTGATCTTTAACTCTGGCAAGTATGTAGTTTTTAATGGGATCTTGCAGTTTATTGTTTACACCAAGGAGAAGAACGCAATTTTGTTCACGTATCCTCCTGCAGTAAGTTCCTTCAACTTTTCGAACAATCCTGTTTTCTAGCCCGTTTGTATGTTTATGACCACTATCTAAAGCATTAACATCATGATTATATATGATATTCATTTTCATGTTTAGAGGGGTTGAGAGGGATGCAATAGAAATATGATCTCTTGTTCATTTCATGTTTCTTATTGGACTTCAATTTTGAAGGTTTTTTGTAATTATCCTCTAGACATGTATAGTTGGGGTCCCTTCTTGTAGAGGGAGTCCCCTTTTTTTGTGGGCTTGATTTTTGTATGTCCGTATATTCTTTCACTTTTTTTCAATGTAAGTTCTTATAAACAATGAAAAAGAAATG
This sequence comes from Cucumis sativus, assembly GCF_000004075.3. Classification (NCBI taxonomy): domain Eukaryota; kingdom Viridiplantae; phylum Streptophyta; class Magnoliopsida; order Cucurbitales; family Cucurbitaceae; genus Cucumis; species Cucumis sativus. Next base: position 5,557,598 of record NC_026659.2, on the reverse strand, counting down.
ATATTCGTGCATTGTTTATTTTTACTATTGATTTATAATGTCTATTGGCTACATATTAGGGTTTCTGAATATAACCAGCTCAAAAAACCACAAGTTGTATAAGTTTTGGTAGTGATACATTTCTTTCTTTTGTTTTTTCGTTAATCTATGCTTCGGGAAGAGAGGAGTATTAGAGGTTTGGAGGACTCTAGTGATGGTTTGTCTCTTGTTAGATTTTGTTTTTCTTTTTCGGCTTGGATACTGAATATCTTTTGCAACATTTCTAAAGATACTATTTTGCACAAAGGGTGCCCCTGTATTCTTTATTTATTTTATCATTTTTTTTATCAATGAAAGCTGCTGTTTTTACTCCCAACTTAAAGGCCTTCTTAACTTGCATTTGGAGTTTTGACTTCAGAAAAAGCTTGACAAAACCTCTCTTATAGTTTTTTGTAATATGAATGGATTTCGAGTTTCAAGTTAATGTAGAACTGGGTTCCTTGGGTGTGTTCTGAACAATTACCTTTTCCTTTTTATATTGGAATTTGGGTAATTGGTTTCTAAACACTATTCTCTTTCTCTTTTAGTTTTTTTCATAGATGTTGTGTTTCTTGAATAACTGAACTTCTTATTCCAATTTCATCAGCTTGTGGATGGAGATGCCAGGGTGTGTGCGATCTTATGGGTCTTGTAGGGTGAATAGTAGGGTGATTATTGGAGAGGAATTCTAAGGAAATTTGGTCCCTACTCTTAGTTCATTATCATATATTTTTGTGGGCTTCGATTTCAAGGACCTTTTGTAACTATTCTATAGGCAATTTCATATAGTTGGAGTCCCTTCTTGTATAGAAAGCTTCCTTCTTTGTGGGTTTGTTTTTTGTGTGGCTCTCATTTATAACGTCTTTGAAATCTGAATATACTAGCACATTTTAGAAGAATCAACTTCTTTGCTTCTTCATGTCTAGAAATTTGAAAGGTTTTCTTTTTTCCTTTTTTTTTCTTCAGTTTTTTTTTTTTTAATTTATAATTTTTTGGGAATTATTTAGCCATTTCTTTTAAAGTCTTGTATTAATGAGGAATTTTTTTATTTGGATACCTATGGAATCTGGGAGTTGGGAAGAAGGGAGGCTAACATTTCCCTTTTTTTCTTTTCCAAGAATGATAGAATGATACCATGTACAAATATTATTTAGGAATTCTGGGCAATTTGTTTGAACTTTACAACTTCACCAATGCTTTCTGAAACTGCATGCATGCTAAACCTTTTGAGGTCATTTGTAATCTTGTGTTGTAATCTCTCTATACAGGGATCCTTCACCAGCACTGGGCTGATAGTCTCTTCAAAACTGCCCAGATTCTCAGATCTGTACACGCTGACCATATCTAGTTCGGATCCCAAATCGATTTCCGCTAATGAACAAGTTCAATTTACCAAGAGTGTCACCCGCTGGTCTCTCTTTCTCTCCATTTCTGGAGTCTAGTTTCTTAGTTTCTTTACGGTTACCAACAAAAAATGTATTATCTTGCAGGTTTACTAAAGATGGAGTTTTAGTTGAGGGACTCTTCTGGAAAGATGTCGAAGCATTGATCGATGAGTATGCTAGAGAACCAAAAAAGAGCAAGTGATTTCCTATACAAGCCTTCTTTAATGGGGGGATCTAACTTTCAAGTAAAGTAATTGTTTTCAATTTTTCTTGCTTCTTTTCTATTACTAGCAAACTGAACTATCTTTTTCTAATAGACTTTAGAAGCAAAACAGGATGAGCCTAAATTTTCAATATCGTTTTTGGTAATAGGGGAATATACTCTCTTAAAGTCTCTTAGCTCATATGAAAACCACAAGCGACATAACTTTTTTCCCTTTAAACCTTAGTCGAATGTTCGTTTCTATAGCATATTGTTTGATTGAAGATGTTTCTTTTGCATCATCAACCCTTGGTAGAGATGAATTTGCTGTGAGCTACTTGAACTTTTATTTCTATTTGGAATAACTTTCTAGGTGTAAAAAGAAGTGTGTTTTTGAGCATTGGAAAAGTCGTGCTTCTTTTTTTAAAATTGATTGTAGTGGTAAGCATAGTAACCATGCACAAGGTGTGCATGGAGACAGCACAATGTGAAAACATTTACAAATATGACAAAATTTAGAAAGAATATGGACCGACTATTTGCTAATAGAATAGTTCCATTAGCAATTAGCAATTGACAAAATGTTGTTTCACTAGTAGTTGTGATAGATTGTATCAATTATATATTTTGGTATATTTGCAATTATTTAAAAATATTGTTGTAAGAAGAATTATAAGTTCTAAAAGTGCTACCTATTACAACCATCCTTTAAACTTGTACGTTTGTCTTTTTAGCAAATTCATTGATGCTTTCAAATTTCTATGTCTTGATTTCTTTATTGCAGAACTTTGCGTAGTTTTAGTTAGAACAAAATGGGATATGCCATATCTCATTCAAGTTGAGTTGAGGAGCTGAGAGTTCTTTGACCTCAACTGACATTACAAAGTAACATAAAGGTTTTTTTTTTTTTTTTTTTGTACGAACTTATTTTAAAAGATTATCTTATGAGAATTGGGAGATAAATTTTTAAGAAGGGGATTATCTGCACAAACGTACCTGAAATATTGTGTTCATTGCAATTATTCCCTCCACATACTTGGTTATGCAATTGTGATAATTGAGAACATTTTGGACCGTTTAGTATTTGACTATGAAATTCAAAGTGTTAAATGTTTTGGAAAATGAAAGAATTAGGTCATTTTTTCTCCTCTCCCCTTCTCTCTGTCTTCCTCAGCTTTCCATGAAATCTCAATTCTCTTATTCCTGCCCGACACCAACACACATAACATACCCTTCCAAAGATGTTAAATTTGAAGTTTCAAACTAAAACTCCTAACCAAAGATATGGTTACATCTTTCAAGACATTTTTGATACTCTTGAAGTGGCAATTCTGGAATGAAGAAAAGATTGCCGCATATAGGAGAGGTTTTTTTCCATTTCCCCATATTTTCAAATGCAACCTTAAAAGTTCGATAATTAGATATTTAACCTTGTTTCCAAGCGACCATTTTGAAAAACGGCCCGTGCATGATATTTTTTTTAAATTACCATAATTATGATATTTTTTTAAATTACTATAATTGTTTCAATATCTGTGCTCTTATAAAAAGTCTCTCTAGATAATTTAGTTTAATATCTTGAAATTTAACAATTTTGTCGAAGATTTTAAAACTTTAGTTCTCTTAATTTTAAAATAATCATATTATTATTTTTTATTGGCTGATTCTCAGCCTTTGTTTTTATTTTAAAATAACCCTTCACTAAATTTTAACCCTTAATAAATTGAAAATTAAAATCTTGTTAGATCTTAATTTATTTTTGAAATTTGAATCTTTAACTTGTTGGGTCTTGTTCAATGGTAGATGAGATGAAAACAATCTTTCATCTTAACTTCCATTTGATTGATGCTCCTTTCAACATGTCTTTCATTCAACTTGTTTATCTAATTCAATCTAAATTTTTTTCCTCTTTTGAATATTTAATTTTTCAACTTTCATTATATCGTGATGTTGCAGCAATCCTTATGTTATTGCTATTATCGAAGACAAAGATGTGTCGTGGTTGTTATCCTTTTTTTTCTAATTTATGTTTCTACTGTTGTCGACCATGTTCCATTTGTCCATCAAATCCAATACAATTTAAGGACATATACAAATCCAATACCTCGTTGAACTTGGGTATTTATTTATTTTACACATTCAACTAGTGTTTTTCATTTGAAATATTTATGAATTTTATGTGGTAAGTACTTATGATATTTGTTTTCTTATGAATTTTATTATATTGATACTTGAAATTTTATTTCTATATCTGCAATAATAATTACACTATAATGTTTACCTGTGTTTACTTTTGTGTAACTTTAAGTAATAACAGTTGTTTAAATGTAGATTACATATCAATCTTTTTTATGCCCTCTTTTGTTTCCGCGAGAATTCACTAATTTGTATCTCAATGTTTCTTATTAAATTTAAATTAACTTATTCTAAAAATATAACATTATATATATAATTAGTTTAGTACCATTAATTCATGTAATGGTACAATAGTGTAAAGAAATTAAAATTAAAAACATCTTTGCATTAATGGTGTTTAAAAAGACTTTTAAACCAAAACATTTTCATTTGATTGAATAATATTAGTTAAATTATAATTTCTACCAACTTTGTTTTCCATCTATAATTGGATGTTCGTCGGATTGAAGAAATAAAGTGTCAACTAACGTGATTTCGGGAGTGCCACATGTGTATGGTATTTCATAAAATGCCAAAATACCCACATTCTTCGTATAACGTAATTATTTCAATATTTACGTTTTTATCATAAGTCTCCACAACGTAATTAATATGTATTATGCTCTTGTGAGTCTGTAATTAATTTCGACGTAGTAATTACATATCTAATCTCTAAATATATGTTTTAAAACAAGAAGAATAAAAACTAAAAAATAAAAACAAAAACAAAATAAAAAAATGAAAATTAATAAGTTTTTCCCCCTATTTTTCTTGACCATCTCACTATTTTTGTTTCATTGTCACGACGCTCCTACTCTCCAACTCTCCCACTTTCATCCACTCTCTTACTTTCTCTCATTCTCCCACTTTTTCTCCGTAGTCTTTCACTTCACTTACTAATCTAAAAATAAAATGATCTAACCTTCGGAGGAGGATGTTGAAATTTTTAGAGAAAATGTACAACTTTATTGTAAAAAAAAAAAACTTTTCATTTGGAAGAATTCGAGAGGATCAAGAAACAAACACTTTGCATTTATTGGATTTAAGGCACCCTTGTTTTGCCATGTAAGATTTTTTTTTTTAATTTAAGTTAATTTAATTACTATGACTTAAAATTTATTGTGGTTTTTTTTAATTCATGATTGATGATTCTGCCATTAATTATTTGACACTCATTTAACCGTGTTAATTATTTATTTGAATTACCCATTTGAGTGTGATAATTAATTAGTGTCATGCACAGTTAATTATTTGACACCAAGGTGTGTTAATTATTCATTTGAATTATCCATTTGGCCGATGCGTTAATTATTCATTTGAACCAGTCATTTGGCTCTTGTGTTAATTATTCATTTGATTAATTAATTAATTAGCATCTTGGCATCGTGCATTAATTATTTGGCTATTATTTGCATATGTATTAACGTGTTAATTCTTCATTTGCATCATGCATTAATTAATTAGCATGTTTACCTACTTTAATTACTTGACACTCATTTGACATATGTTTTAATTATTTTGACATTTTGAGTTAATTATTTGCATCTGCATTAATTAATTAGCATCATAGGATCGCGCCACTTATTTGGCACACATTTTGGTGTGTTAATTATTCATCTAGCATCCTGCATTAATTATTTGCATTGACCAACTTTAATTATTTGGCACCCATTTGGTGGTTTAATTATTTGTCTCATTTTAATTATTTGACACTCATTCGACATCTTGTCTTAATTATTCAGCGTTAATAATTATAGATTTGACATCCATTTGGCCTCCTGTCCTAATATCCATTTGGCCTAATTAGTATTGTGGCATGGTTAATTATTTGACATCGTGCGTTAATTATTCATTTGATATCTTGTGTTAATAATTATTCATTTGACATCTTGCTTTCTACATTAATTAATTATTTTGCATCATGCTGCATTAATTAATTATTTTTGCATCATTCTTATATTATCTATTTATTTATTTTATCTGTATTATTTTATCTTAACATATTAACTTAAAGTATTTTTCAAATTTCACAATGTTTTGTGGTTATTATTATTTATTTTTTAATTTAAATATAAAAATCTAAGTTGGAGAAAATTATTGTTTTTTTATGGATTTTATAATTTATCCATTTGAAATTTAATTAATAGATTGTTTTTAAAATTATAAACACATTTCATATTTTAAATGGGACGGAGTGTTTTACATTAATTTATTAATTCTTAGATACATTAAATTTTTCATTAGACACCTATGATAGAGATTAAATTATCAAATTTTGGTATCTTAATATTCTTGGTGAATATAAAAAAAATATATCATTTGAAACAAAAATAAACTTCATTTTTCTAATGGCTACCGTGCCACCCATAATTATCAATTCATGCTTAAGTTTTATTTTCTTCCATATGAATCGATAAGCATGAGACATTTTAAAAAAAACATAAATAAAAACTTTGTTTTGTGAACCTTTAATTTAGTTTAAAAGGTAAAATTGGATAACCATTTTATAGGTGTTGTAGAGTGCTAACACCTTCCTTATACAACTTATTCTTGAACTTAAATCTCATGAATTTACATAGACATCTTTTTTATTTTTTTTCTTTGGGTGACCAATCACACCTTAACATAGTTGGTGGCGACTCCAAATTTATTTATTTATTGAAATTAAATAAACAAGGGAGATCGGACGCTCCGCATCGCGAGCATGTTGCGACATGATTCATGGATTTGGACCCTTAAGAAACCCAAGTTTTGGAATGAAGAAAGAGATAGATAAATGTGGATATGTCCATGTCTCCATGAGCGAGGAGAAGAGAGATAATTTACATATATGTTTTTTGCTAAAACTTTTTCTTTATTAACCGTTTAACTTTTGGTAAATCGTGGTCATTAATTTGTTTGTGACCGTTTGTCTTTTGACCGTTATTTTTTCTCCACCCATATATATGCATCCCCTTCTTCACCTAAATGGAAAAACAAAATCTCATGAATTGATACTCTCCAAAATCGTTTTCTGTATCCCGAGCATTATAGTGTCTTTGAGTGTTGTGATTTAATTTTCAATTGGTTTCGGTATAAAATCGATTAAAGACTGAGAAGCTATTTTATTCCGGGGATGATGGGGCTACCACACTATTTGCACAACTAGAGCAGAGCCGTGAAACGTCTTAAAGAGATGGTGATCCACGACTTAGCTATAAATTAACTTGTTTTCTGTTTTGCCGCTTCTGTTCGAGTAATGATATCTTTGGTGTTCTGATTAGAAAACTAAATTGTTTGACGAACGAACCGAGACGTGAGAGACAAAACGAAGTGCGACAACAGAATAACTGTAGACTTAGAAGACACTTCTCTTTTAAATTCTCGAACGTTTAGAACCTGAATTTTTAAAAACACTTAGAACGTTTTAAAACTTTCTTCTACGACCTTGTAGAGAAGATATAATTTTTTTTTATTAGAGATTATAATCACCACAATATATTATTGAAATCAATAAAACTTAACTTCATTTAACAAATTAATTTGTCCTTTTTATTTTTGTTTCGAAAATTTGGTCTAATAACATAGCCAAAATGATAAAACCAACATCTTATCAATTCAAATATCTAATTCATATTGACTCTTCTCTCATACTTGTCTGCAGGTTATCATTTTGGAATAATTTTTTTAAGCTTCACTTATTCAATAACTAATGATGATTTTTCTCTCTTCTGTTTTTATTTTTAGACCACTAAGAATGAAGAGTTAGCAACATATAATTGATCATCCAATGTTTTTTGACGAGGAATATATATATATATAGTTCTTAAAAAACAATATGATAAAGTTACAACCATATCAATTACCTTCAAACCTGTATGAGTAGGGAGGAAGAAAATAGAGAGGGAGACAACAAGAAACATAGTAGGGACCCAATTTTGTTATTTACGAAAGTTTAAGCGTTTAAAATATAGCGTCAAAGTTTATAATTTAATGATTAGGCGTCAAAGGTTTCAAATTTTCGTCCTTACTTGACCAATGAATTCGAAAGAACTGAAATTATGTACATCAACCATTTTCATTCATTACATTTTATACTTTGTCAATAAATTTACTAAACTTAAAAATCACTGACTTATATAAGGAAAGTCCATCCATACTATGTTTCAGCCAATAAAATTTTGATTACTTTGTGAGAATTAGTATTCTTTTTTCCTTAAATGCATTAAAAGTTTGACTTACGATTTACATATATAAAAAAGATAGATTTGTTTAAGTTTTTGTTACACAAGAAATTACTACAAAATTTGCCCCCTTTCAATACTACCATTCTCTTTTTATTAGTCCAAATCAAACTTGTACTTTAAATATTAATCTTTTAGTATAATAAAGATAAAAAAAAGTTAAAACTATACATGTTAACATATATATTTTTTCAAACAGTGTTTATTGTTTAAAATTACATATTTGATTTCCTTTTAAAAACCAAGACAAAAAAAGAAAAAAAAAGAAAAAGAAAAAAAGGGGTGTTGAATTGGATTATGAACAAGACCTTTTAGACCTAATGAAACAAATTGACCCACCTGACTAATTATTGAGTTGACCAAATGGGGTCTATGGCTGATCTCTCTTAGGCCATGACCCCATTTTATGACTTTGAGGCACCAAAGGAATGTTTATTTATTTTTTGAAAAATTAGTTTTATTAAAAATAAGAAAAACAAAAAGCAGAAAATAAAATAACAAAATCCTATTTCATTTCCTTTTTTATTTAAAATTATCATAAAGCTATTACAAGCAGTAGAGGGCATGTGAAATTGTGTTCATCCACAGAATCACTCACCTCAAGACAATCCTAATTGTCACTGCTCTTAATTGATATTGATAGTGAAACCCCCTTTCCCTTTCCCTTTCCCCAACTTTCTTCTTTTCTTTTCTTCTTCTTTCTTTTCTAAAATAAGGTTTTGATGAAAACTTTCTTTCTGCTCTTTAGTTTTCAATTTTGTTTTTAAAGAAAAACACTCTTTTCAATTTTGTTTTTTTATTAGGATGAAAATCCATGCATATAAATCATAACCTATATTTGGTTTTGTTACATCATGATTTGTTAAAAGAGGTTGTTTGTGAGAATATATATTTAAGTTTTAAATTTTAAAATATTATAAAATAGACCAAAATATTTACCAAATATAACAAATTTTAAATTTTTATCAATATCATACACGAATAGACATGGTGATAAAATCTAAAATTTTATTTTATTTTACTGCTTATATTTATTTGGTTCAAAAAATGATATAACCTATTTTAATTTTTTTTTTATATAAATTGACATTATATATTAATTAAATTAGTAATAAGCTAATGAAATTTTTGTAAGGGTATTATTAAGATATTAATGAGTAAAAATTGTATGAAACAAATAAAATTATGCAAATAATCTCAAAAATTGAAAAGATACTTATTCACTTAATTATATGAAAAATGAAATGTAATGGAGGGAAGTTATTCCAATTCTAAATAAAGGGTTTAGCAAACTAGAAAAGTGAATTTTGGTGGCCATTACTTACACAAAAAGGAGAATATATGTATATATATATATATAACAGAATAATTCAAGAAAAAAAGTTAAACTAAAATGAAGAAAGAGGATTATTACTTCAAAAATGAAGAATCTATAGTGAAAAAACTCAATAAAACTTTACAATAAAGTCACTGCCATTTTGGGAATACACAAATGAAAAGAAAAACATATCCACAAAATTATTTGAGTTTTGCTGTCAATTTTGGATAACCCTAAGTTTTGACCCATATTTTCTAAAACAAAAAGTTTGTTTAGGTTAAGACAACGAACTCTCCGAAAATCTTCGTAATAGTATGATATTGCTTGTTTTAAATATACGTATTCATAGTTTTGCTTTTGAAACCACTCCAAAAGGCCTCATACTCAAGGACGGATTTATTAAAAGGCTAGGGGCACATGCCCCCACTCACATTACCAGTTTTTGTATTTTAATATTAATTTTGAAATGTTAGATTACAATATATATTAAATTTAGCTTCACTTTGCATAAATTTTGCTTCTACTGTAGTGGTTGTGCCCTCTTGGTTTTGAGTTCAATTCTCATTTACTACAATTATTTTTACGAAATAGATTTTCTTTCAAATACCAATAATTTTTTTGCGAAAGAAAGATAATTTGATTTCCCAAAAGGAAGATAATTTCTTTAAAAGAGGAAAAAATCCTCATATATAACCCTATCTTATTTCCTAGATCTCATTTGTTATCTAACAAAAAAAAAAAAAAGCAACAAAATGGGTGATCCAAACTTCCACTCCCTCAACAATATTCTATGAAAAATGTATTACTTTTTTCTTTTTTTTGTATGTAAATTTTAAATCCACATATTTACATTTTTAAAAAAATCATGTGAAAGTTGTCGGTATTTTTTTTATTGCTACAAATGTAGTAAATGTTATTGAAACATCATTAAAACGTCGATATATTTTTTTAAACATTTTTAGTGTGTTTATTATATAGTATTCTGTGTCCCCTAGATAAAATTTATGGATCCACCACTGCTTATACTTAATGAGATTTAATTGTTATCCACGCTTATATAGTCCTATTTTCTCTAACCAATGAGGTATTTCCTTCAATTTCTTTACAGCTGTCATTATTTATTATTATTCTTTATTGCCTCAACGTGTTTATGTGTATATATATTTGGTACTTTTACCCTCAGAAATGATATAGCAGAAAATAGGGAAAAGTTTTATCGACAATAATAATTTTATATAATCCAATTCAACTTGGTTTAATTATTTAATTATTCCTTTATTATTATTATTTTGACAATGGCTGTTTGAATTTTTTTAATATCATACTCAATTATATTAGATAATGTTCATCACATTTCTTTTAGTTTTAAAAATTTAAGTAATCTAAAAATTTTATTCATGGAGGCTTTATAAAATTGTATGATAGTTTTACTACCGAGCTATCTGCTAGTATTGGAACTTTTTTAGTTATATATATTATATAAAGAGTGTAAAGTACTTGAAGGGATCCTCCTACTCCTCTAATTTTTTTAGATGACAAAGTTTAAATTATAATGTAACTAAAGAAAATGTAAAATAATTATGGTGTAAAAATAATTAAAAAAAAGGTTTAATTTGTTTAGGTCATTGTTTGGTAACCATTTGATTTTCGAAAATTAGGACTATTAACACTATTTCTCTATTTAAATTTCTTGATTTGTCATCTATTTTGTTATTATGCATAGAACACATAATAAATATTAGTTTATCACTTAAAAACTAAAAAATTTAAGAGCAATAAAAATTTATTATACTTGTAAATTTGTTTAATGTTGTTATATACTTGATTATTATTGGTAAAATTATTATAACGATATATTATTTTTCAAAAAATTGGTTATGTCATGTTAACCAATCTCCTTGGACTTATGTGCAAATTGGAAAATTAGTTTAAACATATATTTGCTATCGTCCTACTATCTTTTTTTGTTGTTGTCAATATCCTTATCATCATCCATATTTCTATATTTTTATAAACTTCATTTCAACATAATTTATTAATCTAATTTTTTAAAAATACATTTTTTTTAATTTTTGTGAAACCAACAACCTTCATTTTAGCATTCTCAATTTATATCCATACCAACAAAGGCGGATTGCATAAATGATAAAATAGTGAGAAGAAAAAATTGCATATATACTACAAACATTAAATAATTTAATTGTATTTATAGTACAAAAATTAGTGACTCATTAAAAATCTTACACTCAATCAACCACCATTTTCTATGCTTCATCTCGTTTTTCTAAAATGGAAAGCTAATTATGACAGTAGATATCAACGATAGCCACTGATATAGCTACTATCAATTCACTATAATAAATTCGCTCTTCCTCAACCCACATCAATGTTGTCGAAAACATAAAACAACGTCATGAAAAGCTACCACGACGCCGCACACGACGTCGGCAGCAACGTCGCAAAACATCTGTCGAAGATACTTTTCGCAATGCAGCTCGCTGCCACGCCACATAAATATTTCTCCTGCACACAATCCCATTACGTCGTGGACAATTTTTGTGGCGCAGACGTCACAAAAAGTTATTTATTTATTTGTTTTTTAGTTTTATTATTATTATTATTATTTATTCATTGGTTTACTCGATGTAATAAAATTTGTAGTAAATTGATTGAAATGAAAATATTAGTCATTACGAAATCAAATGATAAATTAAATATGTTTGATACAAGAAATTAATTACATAATTCAATTCAAAAAAATATGTGTTATTAGTTATTATCTCTAATACCTACTATCAATGATAATTTTCAATATGAGCTACCATCAAGGATGAGATAATAGTATGGAAAAGTTTGTAAAAATATCAAAAAAAAAAAAAAAATGATAATAGAGCTCGTGTCATTTACATTTTTCAAAATTACAAAAGTAGCAAATTTAAAAATACATTACCATTAAATTATCATCTATTTATTATTTTATTTCCGTCATATTTGTCAAATTTGTAATATACAAAAAATAGGTGTTATGAGCAGTTTTTTTCTAATTTTTTTTGTCATCTAATACAAGTTTGTTAATAGTACGTAACAGTCTAAATTATCAACAAAAATAAGACAATACATATTATCCAATAATCCAAGTTCAAATTCAAGTTCCAAATTATGTGGAATAAACAATTTGTAAGTGACTAGCTTAAAAGAATAGACAAACCAACCTAACCTTTCAAGCAACAACAACAGAAAGAAAACAAATCAAATTTAAGGAAAGAGAGATGTTACCTAGATTATTTTAGTTCAGTTAGTGTGAGTTACATCCAGTTCTCTGCTACTAATGCAGATTCTACTAAAATAATAAGAAAAAACAACAAAGAGTTTAAAACATTAATGATTTCTCTGGAAAAAAATTGCTCATAAATAACTTTTACAAGGCTTACAAAACCCTCATTGAATGGAAAGAAATAACTCACATAATCTTTTCTTACACCAAACTGAAGCTCACCACCATGCTCATCTTTCTCTTCAAATTTGTGTGTGTGTATATATATAATGTTCTCCACTGCCCAATTTTTGAGCTTCATGATAACCCACCTCCCTTATGAGTTATGACCAATGAGGTTCATGCTTGTTGGTTAAGCATGCTTATGGTTTAACCAAACAAAATGGACCTAAGTTTGTATGAAATTACAAATTGATTAGTCGATATTATTTAGTGTATTTGCAGTTGTGTTATGTTTTCAGATTCATTTAGTATTTGCCATAATTTTCCTATAAAAATAACAGCAAAAAAGTTGTTAGTAAGCAGTAAGCAATAAAGGTTTTGTGAAAATTTGGGCCGATGATCCAATTCCAACAGCCATTTTTTGTACCACCTTTTGTTACACAAAGCTAATATTCTTTGCGTGTTATATAAACTACAAAAAAGAAGATAATTAATAATATTGTTGGTGTGTCCTTCTTGAACCAAAACCATAAAAATTAGCATTTCAATAAATTAAAACTTTTATTGGATCCCACCTCCCATGAAAGGTCTTGGAAAAAGACATGAATTATTGTTATTTCTCATGAAGATCATCTCACAAAAATAAAAATTAAAAGAGAAAAAGAGAAAAAGAAGAAAAAGACAATATTAAAAAGGTGAGAAAGGATTGATTATTCAACCTGTCCAGATTTGTTTTTCTTTTTAAAGTTGAAGTTATGGGGATAACTCTATTTTTAGTTTCTTTTTGTTAAGAATAATAAACATTAACTTTTTACTTTTTATTTTTATTTTTTTAAAAAAACTAAATTTATAAACACTCTTTTCTTTTTGTTACCCATCTTTAGTTTCTTCCTAAATTAGAAAGATCAAGCAAAAGTTTTACAAACTAATAAAATCTTAGTTTCTAAATTTTGTTGTTTCATTTATTAGGATTTAATAGGAATTCAAAGTTTCTTCTAACATGAGTGAAAACCATGATAAAGAAATTGAAAGAAAAAACCATCCATTTTGAAAACATAAAAGTTAAAATTGGAATCATCATCAAGCAGACCTAAATTACAAGGTCAGGTTTGTAACATTATATGTGGACTATTAGATCCTTAAGCTAACTTTTAACGAATTGTATAATAAACTTTGAAACTTTGATTTTGTGTTTGTATATAATTTTGTAAGTGTTTAACAACTTCTTAACTAAGCTTTAGATTTATCTTTGGAAAGATTTTAGTTTTGTGTCTAATTGGTATCTTATCTTTTAAATATAAAATAAAAATTTATAACCTACCAAACTCAAAATGGAAAGCTTATGATTTCAATTTTGAGATAATCAAGTAGGTAAAAATTTCAATTTTGATTGATATCTTTTATTTTAAAAGGGATGAATCACAAATTTAAAGAAAACCACTTAGTTAAATGAAGCAAAGAAAAATCTAAAAGTTATGAAATACACTTTACTTTATTGGTTTAAGTAGTTCCAGCTTACTATGTCAAAATTGAATTACTTTTTTTTAAAAAAAATCAAATTAGAGGCCAAACTAACTTTTTCTTTGTCTATTCTAAAAATGTTGCATGCATGCACCCAAACTAAATACATTTTTCTTAAAGTAAGTCTAGCTCTGATTCATATGAATGTCATGCACATCAATATCAACCTTGTCAAATCTATTATCACATCAATTTCTTTCTTATATATTCAAAAATCAAGAGCATCTATTGTTTGCAATTTCAATTGATTGAGTTCATTAAATATGTAGTTGGAAGACAATTTAGATATTCTAATATTAAGTTGTTCTTTAATTCTGTGGTTTACATAGTGCAACTGTGTATAACGATATTTTTTTATGTTCTCTTTGTATCTATATTTTAGATTTCAAATTTTAAATTGGAGAATTATATTAAATAGATATAAATTATTTAAAAATAAATTATTTCAAATTATAAACTCTATTCTTTTTCTAAAAAATTAAAATATATATTACCCTTTTAGTGGTAAAATTTTCTAAAATGTTAAGTCTTGCAGTTTAATTGCTGTCAATTTTCATATTAGATATCGTATCAGTCATATAACAAATTTATCAAATTAAAAATTATCACTAATAGAATCAATTAGTAAAGTAATTACTTATGGCATCTATCAATTGCTATTACTGATGGTTGCTATCAATGATAACTTTCAATTTGAGAAAATTGAAAAAAAAACATTCATATCGATGATAACAACTAATAGCAATTATTAATGATAGCAACTGATAACATATATCGATAATAGTTGTTATCATTGATAACCTTTAATTTGAAAAACTTGATAAAAAGGCCTAAAATGGTGGTTGCCATATTGTTTTTTCTACTAACATGAGGAAGTTTATCTTATTTATTTAAGTGGTCCTATCAGTTCTTGGAATTGTTAGAGTTTAGAATTCAATACTGTACTCTTGAATTTGAATTTTTCATTGTTTTTTAACAATTACGGAACACTTTTACTTTTAATTTCACATATGAGGAAGTTTGTTGGCTTATTTTTGTTGTTTATATGAACATAAATCTATTTACATATGATAAAGAAACTCTTGAAGAACAGTGTTGAACAACTAAAAAAACTCAAAGAAGTCATGAACGCTATGCAACAAAACCTCTAAATGATCAATTCAATCTCATCTCCAGTTATAGACTAAACTACACATATTACTTAAAACTTCCATCAGCCCATACTTCACAAACAACATAGATCAAACCTCACTCAAAAGCTCCATTTATTTATGTTTTACCACAATAATACACAAAAAAGCAAAGCTTAAAAAGTTTCCAAGGTTCAAAACCCAAATTAAACTTCTGCATTTACACAAATTTCCATCTCTGATCAACACAAATTTCCATACGTTTCTATAGCCTTTAAGGTAAAACTTTAGGTATTTCACTAGACTAGCTAGACATTTCAAAAGTTGTAATAATGTTCCAAATTGTGAGCATGATTCCACCGTTATATCAAAATAAGAAGACTTATATATAAAAATACAATTAATATACATCATAAATTTTTGGATAACATTCAAGAGGTATGAAACCCCATTTTAGTAGGCTTAAAGTCTTTGTTCATTAAATGAAGTTTGATTGTTTTCTTAAATTCTACTTGATCATTGCACTTTAATGGTACTTGTTTTCATTGTAAACTTTGGATCATAACATGTATTGTCCATTCATGACGTTCTTATCTTTAAGTTTTCATATGGTACCATACTAGCACTAAAATTCCTTGGTCCATGATATGGAAAAAACATACAAAATGAGAAGGATAATTGGAGTAAGTGTTGAGAAATAAAAATGTAAACAATTGGGAAATAATAAACACATATATAGTTGGTTGTTGGTCAAGTTAAATTATCAAAGATAGGTAGATTAGGGTAAAAGTTGAAGGAATTTATGAGGTAAATTGTAATGAAAGAGGGAAAGCAAAATAGAATAGAAGGCAAATGAATGAATAAGAAATATAAAATTAATGTTTTGTCGTTTTGGTTTGATATTGACTTGTAAACCTCAAAGGGCTTAAATTATTGCAAAAAGGGTTCCATCTTCTTCATAGGAAACAAAGTTTTTGTAGGCTTCAATGATGATGGCGCCATAATGGGACAGCTCTGACGTCATAAAACTTTCCCTTTTTTTTTTCAATTTCATTTCCCTTTTAAAAAATTCATTTAAAAAATAATCTCTCCTTAATTGTAAGTTTAATATTAAATTTATATCGATATATCCATATTTTTACGTTTTCTTAGGTCGAATCGATAAATTTTTTATATTCTAAGAAAATTTTGAGACACAAAACAAAAATAATAATAATTTTTTTTATACATAGGTTTACTTATTTGAAAACAACAAAATATCTATTTATTAATTTTAAATTTACACTAGAAATTTATTTTTATAATTTTTTCAAAAATCTACTGAAATTTCTATACAAATAAGACTTTGATATTTTAAATCATGAATGTATATAAGACATATCAACATTTCATCGAATAATTAAGATAATAAAAGCTATTGAAATGAATATTTTAAACTTTGATTACAGAAATAAGTTTTTTTTTTTTGTAATGAAAGTTAAAATCTATTTAAAAAAATATGCGATTAATTTTTATTTTTGTAAAAGGAAATAAATAAAGAAATGAGAGATTTGATAGGTAGCAGAAAGAAAAAAAGAAAAAGATGAAACGAAAGTTAGTGAGTGAATAAAAAAAAAAAAAAAAAGCAATGTAGGGGTGATAGTGAATTGTTGTGGTTATCATAGGCTACACTCCATAAATATTATAATGGGAAAAGTTAAATTGATTTGTCATATTCCTATGTGGTACACTTTTTATGTAGTTGCCTTTGGGGACCATTTTGCAAACTAATTGGACACCTACTTCTTCTCTTTAATTTGGTCCTACATTTTTCTTTCTCATCTCCCTATATCTTTACTTTAATTCCTACAACTATAAGCTAACATATATGTATTCTAAACCTTCATTTCACCTCTCATATGTAGTATATTCAATCAATCCCAACCAACAAAAACTTTTTATCAATATATAACAATACTTTATTTGCAGCCTTACAACAAGAATTAACTAAACTAACTTTGATCCATCCAAATTTATAATATAGTAAGTTTTGGTAGCCCAACAAATAGTTGCCCCCAAAATCTTGATGGATTAAGTGTAGTTATATGGTTTTTGGTCTTATACCTTTTATATTAAAAACAAAAAGCAATTTTCTATGCAATTTTATTTATTTTTAATGTTTTTTACTTAATGTTCTTTTTCTTTTTTTTTTTTCCTTCTTTTTACAAATTAAGAGTTTTTTTTCTTTTCAATTATTTATAATTTCTTATTTTAAATTTCTTCACCCAATTTTTTAGAACATTTTTAAAAAAATAAAATATTTACAACCTACCAAAATTTTGGATTCTATCAATCATAGTCTTTTATCATTGTAGCATATAAATGATTATCACTTATAGTATTTACTATATGTGGTAAATATTTTGTAAAATTTATCATTTTTGAATATTCACCTTTTTGTTTTAACTTTTTATTCTTTAATTTGAGAGTTTAATACAACGAGCAATGTTTAAAATATTATAATTTATCTATAATCATCAAATCCAAGCTAAGTTAAGATATGTGTCTATTTATAATATTTTACTTATTTCATCACTATATATATATTTATTTATTTGAAAAATCACATTAAAAGATCATTAATAAAGTATTAAAGTTTTAAAGTAACATCGTGCCAAAGATAACATATTACTCAAAATTGATACTTTTTAGAAAGAATAATTTTCTATATTTGTATTAATTCAATTCCTCAACTTTTTTAGTTAAAAGTTAGAAAAATCATAAATATTAATTTATTTTTATTAGCAAACAGGTAAAAAAAATAATAATAAAGAAAAAGAATTTGAAAATTAATTTAATCCTTAGGAATGAAAATTTAAAATCCACCATCATACTACAAATTAGGAAGGAAAAAAAAAAGAGCAATGTCTAATATTTGAGTTAAATCCATATGATTTAATGTTAGAAGAGAGTGATAGCCAGGGATGGGCCATAGAGACACCAACTAAAATAATTAATTAAGTAATTTGTTAATTAATTAAATATATAAGGTTAATAGTAACTTTCTTCTCCTTTTTTTTTTTTTTTTTTAATTTGCCTTTGAGGATTCTAGAAGAATGCTCTAAGTGGAGTGCACCAATTGTCAAAAGTTTAAAGTGATTATTCATTAAGATGCTTAATGAGCATTTAATTATTCCCTAATTAAAATATATATATGGTCTAGTCTAGCAGAAAGAAAAAAGTATAAAAGAAAAGCACTACCCCATTAGCCAACCTTTCATTGTTTTGGGACAAAAAAATATTGGGGAAAATGGGTTCATTTTTACTCTAATTAATTAAACCATATATTCTATGTTGATCTCTTCATTTGAAATTTGTTAAATTAATTACTTTTTTTATATCGAAATTAAGAAGTTAATCTTATAAATTTTGTCTCTATCATTTAATTATAGTATATGAATTATTAGATTTCAACTACTATATGGTAGATGACGATTTTGAATCATATGCTTACCTTTAAGATTAATTATTAATCTATGATGACAAAATCTTGATATAACAACACTGCATATGTTAAATATAGGTAGTGCAAGTTGTTGTGTGGTCTATGCTCATTTGTAAACAAATAACTACAACCATCTAAATGTATAAAATTTAGTAATATGTGTCAGTATTAACCATTTTAGGTTAAATAAATACCATTAGAGTGTTTAGAAACTTAATTTTAAGTTTAGTGTACGTGTACGAGCTAATATATTACAAAACAATATGATATTCATATAAGATCAAGAAAATTATAAACAAAATGACAAAATTGATCAAATATTTTCAAAAATAATAAAAAAATTTATTTAATTTATTGTCGGTTTCTATATAGAATTTAAATTTTGGTTTATTTTACTCTATTTAAAAATGTTCCAAAAACTTTTTAAAGTTAGTTTTGAAAGGTAAAAATGGTTTAAAATGTTTTAGGTTAGAAGTAGTAATTTGGGTTTGTGTTGTAAAAAATGCATGGCCAAATTTGTAAGACCATAATATATAATGATGAACTTTACAATATAGTTTAGAATAAGGGAGAAGTCCTAATTATCATAACACAAAAGAAAGAAGAAAAGTTGCATAACATCTCATAACAAATGGTCATAGTAATATCAAAATTGGGATGATGGACACATTGATTATTCCATGAAAAGAGAAAAAGAAAATAAATATCAAACATTTTAAAAACAATTGAAGTGATTGAACACTTTGGCATGATTAAAGAACGCAATAAATTCGAGAATAAATACCAGGGTCGACATTAAAAAAGAAAATGGGTCATGAAAAGAATATGAAATTTCATGTTTTATGAGAAAACACAAACTTATGACAAGTTTGAAATTGAGATTTCTAAACAAAACTAGGTAGGTTAGCAATTTATTAAATAAAAAATAAAATATTTAGAGATATATTCATCCTCCTATATTAATAAAAATAAAAGGATTTAAAATCGATATTCAAATATCTCCAAAATCTTTTGTAAGTACTAGCAAAACATTAAAAAAAAAAAGTGTGTCATATATTTAGTCTAATATGAATAAGAATACGACAAATTATTAAATTATATAAAATATTTATTATTAATACGTCATATTACATATTTAATATGATAGACTGCTATCTTATTATTTTACTATGTTTTCAATGTATTTCGTAAAATTAAATTCTTGATATTGATATCGCTAAGAATACTTTATTTATCGTTTAAAATATTTTTGAAATTTGGCAAGGCCACTTTTAATAACCAAACTTATAATTTGGTTTTGTACTTCATTTTATTTCACATTAAAATTTATATTTAGTTTCTTCTGATTGGGGAGATTTTGGCATCAAAATGTGGCAATTTTTTGTTTGGAGTAAGAGATTGTTATGTGACAGAAGATGGAAATTCGACATAATATATACCCAAGTTGAGTTATATTTAATATTTAATTAGTACTAAAAATTATTATATATTAGATTTTTGTATAGTTTTGATAGGTTGAAGGACAATTAATAATGCAGCTATTTACGACTTGGTTTAAATAGTCAAACTCAAACTCAAACAAATAATAAAATGCAAGCTGTTTTACAATATCATCATCACATACCTTCATTCAATCAAACTTCTCTCGTAACTCCTTTTGCATTCTCAATTCAATTCTTTACTACTTTCTTTGTTTCTTTTTTTAATTAATAAACTCTATTTTATATTAAATATTTCAACAATTTTGTAATAAATAATTATTATTCAATGTTTTTTTTTAATTTTTTAAGTCAAAATGAAAATTAGATAACCTAATATATATATATATTGGAAAGTAGTGGTTTGAAAAATACATTAATTGTTTTTTTCTTTCAAGAAATAATGTAGCTGGTGGAAGTTTAAATAGATAGCTTAACCCATAGATTTATTTTTTTTTTAAAATAAAGTATGTTTGAGACAATGAAGATTTGTCAATATTCTCTTTTGGACCAATCTTCACAAATAATTCCATCCTTTTTACTTTTATTGTGTTAAATCACTTATCTAATCAATATGGAATATGATATTCAGCTAATATATCTTTACTTTAATTATATCTACTAAATATTTGACATTTGAATTAATGTATTAGTCAAATTAATCTTCATTATATATCACATTTATAGTACTCTATTAAAAGAAGTTGGTTGGAAAATAGAAATTTCTAAAACAATATATACAAAAGCAATTACAATATTAGTAGAATGAAACAACAAGAATAATAATAAGTTATACAAATATTTTATAATTTATGGATTGAAGCATATATAGTAGTAAAGATTATTGAAAAGAGAAAGATTTGCTTGTATCGCAATAAATTATTTGATGCGTCACTCCAAAGATATGACAAATCTTTAAACAATTTTGTATTCGATCAAAACTATTTTAATTTTCATGCTCAAAACTAAAAACTCAAGATCCATGGGTTTGTTTAACAAGTCTCCAACACTCACTTTGTTATTTTTATTTTTTCATAACTAGTTATATAGTTTATTTAGTGACATTTTTTTTAAAAGTAGAATAAAATGCAAAAAATATTTACATCATATAGAACAATTTTGAAAATAAAAAAACCCACAACTTGAAATAACAAAAATACCCTTCAATCACACACACGTGAAAAAATGATTAAAAATAATTTTGTACCAAAATTTAAACAATCTTTTGGTGATAGTGATCTATCTTTGTCTATCTAAGATAGACAATTGATCGTTTAGATCTTTCACCAAGAAAAAGAAACGAAGATAAGAGATGAAGAAGAAAAGAAATTTTAAAAGAGGACAACAGAAAAAAAATGTTAATTAAATTTAGGGGCATTTTTAAAAATAGCAAAATAAATTAAAATATTTACAAACTATAATAAAATTTTAAATTTTATTACTATATTCTTCTATTACTATATTATATCAATTACTATCCATGATAGAATTTATTGAAAGTTATAAATATTTTGTCTTCTTAAAAATCCTCCTTAAATTTAATGTATATTAAGTTTATTTAATTGTAAAAGTGTATTAAGGATGATGAAAGAGAATAAAATTTAAAAGATGTACAATCTAATCCACCGAATTTGTCTTTACTCTCTTTTAGTTGAGTTGACGTGGGTGAGTTTCATCTTAACAAGAATTTTTTTTTTCTTTTTTCCATTAAAAATAGCCAACGTCCTAAAACAAAGCAATTAACTACTAGCTTCCATATTCAACGTATAATTAATTAGAAACTAGGATATATGGTGTAACTAAGATTAATGTGAGGAATATGAAGGATGCAAAATATATTCTATAAATAAAAGTTACAACGTTTCTACTGGTGGAAAACCTGAAAAGTAGAATCCAAAAGTAAAATCATATAATGTCATTTTCCAAGCTGACTACAACTTGGGCAACCTCTCAAATCTATTTAAAACTTTATTCTCTAGAACTTATAGAAAGCTAAGAGTTCAAACTTATACCCTTTACTCTCCTTTTCTTTTCTTCCCCTTTTTTATAAAGTATTATCATACTTCTCCACCTGCATAGATCAACATATTATCTTTTATGTCAAAAGTAATATGTGTTTTTTTCCACTCTTCTATTTCCATACATTTAGTTTCAGTTAAGTACACATATGAAATTGTATTATTTCTTATGAAATTGTATTATTTCTTATGTTTAGTATGATGTTTTGTGCGTTTTGTTTGTATACACTAAATTATATAAATGTAAATTACGTGGCATGATGAGAAATTTTTTAGTGCAACGGTAATATATATGAAAATTCTTCCATACTGTCATCTATAAAGTTTTTAAGAATTATGTGGTGACGTGCTAAATAATTAGTGGAGATTATATGTACTAAGTAGCGTTGTACTAAAACTTTTTCTACCACTAGTTCTTTCTTTCAACTCAATTATGCCACATGGAGAGAATATAAGAGTTCACATGTTGTGACTATCCAAGTTTTTCTTACTCATTACGGTACTAAAATTTCTTATGGTTGATGTGTACCACTCTGCACCTCATCTAACTTTTAGATTTGGGTGAAAGTTGAAGTTGGGTTTTTCTGATTTTGAAACCAACCAACAACTAAATCGATAAGTTTTTATAAAGTAATGAACCAAATTGATGTTCCATAAAAAGAAAAGAAACCAATTAATCGGTTTTTATTAAGTTTCGTTTATTATCGAGTTGGTTAATCATTTCTTTTTAATTTTTCAATTTTATTTCGGCTTTGCTTTGAATTGAACATATTTCTTTTTTATGGATTGAAATTGGATTTTTTTCCTGTACTTTTCCTAAATAAATATAAACACACCATATTAATGGATCATTTTACTATAATACTTAAAATACTGAAACAGACTTGGGGTTAAAAATTTAAAAGGTTATTTAAGGATATATGTACATATTTGGTTCAATTTTATTTTTAATAAAAAAAAACAAAGTCGATCTAAACCAAAAGTTTTTTGTTGTCACTAAATATAAATTAAGATGTTCTATTTTTTGGATTGTGATATATATTGAAAGTAATAAGATACGAAACACAAACTTACACGACAATCCAAGTATCAAAAAAATCACGATAGTTTTGTTCTTATTATTTTTTTGATAAATTTACAATAGGTACAATGAGGGAGAATAATAGAATACACAAAGAGAAAAAAAAAAAAAAGGAAAAAAGATTTAGGGTAAATCTTTCCATAAACATCCTATGAGCCAAGTCCACTAATTCTAACACTCCTCCTCAAGTTTGGGTGTAAATAATTAGGCCAAACTTGCTAATTCAAAAGTCGAAGTTTGGTCTGGGAAGCCCTTTGATGAGAACATCAGCAACCTGTTGGCTCGAAGTGATGTACAATTTAGTACTATCATATGCTCCCACTGTCAAGTCTTTCTTTGATGAAATGCCAATCAATCTCAACATGTTTAATTCTATCACATTGAATCGGGTTTGCTAGCAATGCTAGTGGCTTTATTATCACAAATAAAAGCTTCATTGGTTTCTCACACTCTAGATGAAGATCAAATGAGACATTTTAGAGCCAAATTTTCTCATATATTGCCAAACTCTTAGCTAGCTTGGTATTCGACCTTAGCATTATTTCTCGTCACAACACTTTGCTTCTTACTCCTCCAAGTTACAAGATCGTCTCATAGAAAGGTACAATAAATGGAGGTAGATTTTATGTGAACAACAGATCTTACCTAGTTTAAGTCAGTATATGCCTCAATGGTTTTTCTATCTGTCTTTCTAAGCATCAATGCTTTACCAGATGTTGTTTTCAAGTATCTTAAAATTATGTTGACAACTTCCATGTGTTCCTTATGGGGAGCTGCCTGCATAAACTAACTGATAACACTCACAACAGAGAAAATATAAGGACAAGTATGAGATGAGTAAATCAATAACCCACAAGGCATTGATATTGTTCTTTATCAACTAGAACTTGATCATTAAAGTTTCCTAGTTTACAATTGAATTCCATAGGAGTGTCAACAGAACCACATCAAGGGTGTATTTTCTCTAAGATAGTGAGATGCCTTCTTTAGATTTGGCTACCTAAATTCCAAGGAGATATTTTAGATTTTCTAAATCCTTGATTTCAAATTCATCACTCATTTTCTGCTTTAGTTGATTGATTTATGCCTGATGTCATCCACACACACTATCCTAATTGCAATACTTCCAGTCTTTGAAACCTTTGTAAATAAGGTATGATCAGAGTGTCCCTAACTGTACCCTTGAGACTTGACAAAGATAGTGAACCTATCAAACCACGCTTTGGGTGACTGTTTCAGATCGTATAAATTTTTTGAAATTTACAAACTTGCTACCCAAACTAGGCTTCAATTTTTATTTTTTTTATTTATTTGGGGGGGAGGGGAGAGACTTATGTAGACTTCCTCCACTAGGTCTCCATTTAGAAAGACATTCTTAACATCCTGCTGGTTTAGAGGTTAATTTTTGTTGATAGCAACAAGTAATAGGACTTTAACTGTGAGACTTGTTTTTAATTTAAGTATAAGAAGAAAAATCTAGTTAAGTGTTTTCAAAAATTGCGCTTTGGATAAGAAGGGGCATTTTGAAGTAATGTTTCTCGATAGGAAGTTGGCATTTGAATCAATCTCCGAAAAACTATAAGTTTTGCGATTAAGAAGTTAATTCCAAAAAAATTTTGAGAAAAGAAGGGTTTGCGGTAGGACCTATAAGTCTAAATATTCACAAGAGAAAGAGTCTTCGCAAGAAAAGGTTGGGTAGTCCGCTAAAGGTGTTGGACTATGGAGCTTAGAGGTTTAGATAAAGAAGCTAAGAGAGGATGTGAATGTTGAAAAAATTTCTAGGATTTTTTTTTTTTTTTTTTTTTTTTTTTTTTTTTTGTTTCTGTGACATTTTCTTTATTTTGTCTTTTTTTCTTATGGATGAAGAAGAAGAGATTATTTATAGCTAAAATAGCTTTTTCAAATGGCTAGCTTTTTTTTTTTTTTTAATTTGAAAATAATATCAACATTAGCATTCATCTCAAAATGGCATGAAGATTTTATTAACAAAACCAATTTCAAAAAGTTACCATATTGAGTAATTCTCCACCTAACTTGTTACTCTAACCAAACTACCCACAAAACTTTAAAAGTAATTAAATAACATTTTTTTTTACAAATTTGGTTAATCACAAAATAAAAAATAGCCAAATTAAGAAAAAATTAATCTGGCAATTGAATTAATTATAAATAAGGCCGGACAAAATTAGGTGGCTACAATATGAAAGACCTAGGTAAGACGGGTATGACCATTATGAAAGTTGCAAACCACCGTATCTTAGAGGAGGTAGTGACTTTGGATGAACCATAAACGTCACTATGGATAAGGGTGAAAGGTTGTATGGGTTTATATGGTTGTGAGGTAAAGAAAACTCGATGTTGTTTTGTCCGAATACACACATCACAAGATAGAGATGAGACATCAATTTTAGAAAATATACGAGGAAACAAATACTTCATATAATAAAAGTTTAGGTGACCCAACTGAAACTGCCACATAACATACAATCATGTTCATAAGTGCTACAATAGAAAACATTAAACTAACTCTAGAGATACTACTACCAAAAGTATTATCATTAAGAATGTGAAGTTTCGCTATGCCAGACAATGCTAATCGTCCTTCTCGAGCTCATGTCTTGAAAACAAATAGATTCAGGTAAGAAGATAACTTTATAGTGCAACTTACGAGTGATCTTGCTGATTAGCAAATTGTAAGAAAGTTTAGACACATGTAAAACATTCTAGAGAGCAAGTCCGTCAAAGCGAACTATTTGTCCTTTTCCAGTAATTCAAGGCTAAAGAGTCATCCGATATCTGAATTTTTTCATTACTGGTAAAAGAGGTGTAAGTGATAAAGTGCTCCGAAGAACCTATAAAGTGGTATGTAGTTCCCCCGAGTCTAAAATCTAGGAATTCTTTCCATCAACTCTAATGAGGCATACTTAACTAAGCAATAGGTAGGAGTCTTGGTCTGGACTGCAGTAGAGCTAATCGACTAAGAGCTGTTGGCAGTGGTAGTTTCACTAACGTCGGCACGCCCTATGTTCTATTTCTCGTTGAAGGCTTGTTTCTTACCTCCTGAGGGACAACGATGAAGTTTCCAACACTGATCCTTAGTGTGTCACTATTTCTTACAATGCTCACAAACATGGATTGATTTTTCACTATTATTGTCATTATCATGGGTCGTGGACAGGACACCAAAGGCAGCTGAGTCAATAGCAGGAGTAGTAAATACACCCATGCATTAATACAATCTTCTTTAAGATGAACTTTAAAACACACTTCCATTAGGAAGGGAAGAGGTCTCTGTTCGAGTATATGATCACAAACAGTATCAAGTTTAAGATTAAGACTTGTAAGAAAATCATAAATATGTACAGTAAGCCTCTTCAAATTTAGCATCTTATATACTGTCATTTGGCGTGTCCCAAATTGTTTCCTTATACAAACCCATCTCTTTCCGGAGAAGGGAAAGCTTATTGAAATAGGAATTCACGTCCACGGTCCCTTGTTAGTCATTGTGGACCTATTTTCTTAGTGTGTACAATAAAAGGCATTTGACGCTTCAAGTAAAGGGTTTGAGTTGTATCTCACAAATTTTTTATCGTGATTGTTATTGTTAAATTAAATTTTAATTAATTAAGATTAAGTCAAATATAATTATTTTAAAAAAATCTACCTAACTAACTCAATGAATGAAAAGCTGCCATCCTAGACATCATCTTAACTAATCCAAAGTATAAAGCAAAAAATTTAAATCTTATACTCTAATTCAATTTCTAGCTTTGATCTTATCTTAATACTCATATTTTTATGTTCATTTTTAAAAGATCACGGTTGAATAAGAAATTTTGGACCAATCACAAATTCTCACGTTGTTCACCAAAATAATAATAAAAAAATACGAATAATTGAATTTGTGACTAATTAAAAGTTGACATGTGTCCTATATTGAAATTGAAGACATAAATTAATCAATTATGATAATGCCACATGTTTTTATTGTGACTGTTTGATCAAGTTAATTATTATGGTCAAATTAAATATTATTTACTTGGACTAAAGTTCAATTGAGCCAAAATAATAAGCTTAATTTAGCTCAAATTCTAAATACGATCCAAATCCACGTGGTTAAGCCCATGGACCAACTAAGCCTAAGCCCATAAAGTCTATAGAGTTCTCTTCATTTATGGGGCAATTTTTAAAGTTGACCGCCCTGAAAAATTGAAGTTTATTTGAATATACAAGCTCCAATTTCAAGAAAATCATATGCAATGCTTCCTCAAATCATGTGTAGCAACATAGTTATCCAACCGAGAGAGAATCAGAAGATAAAATACTAGAGATCGAACCACATTGAATCAAATCAACATAAATACATCAACACAAGTTAATTCCACGTATTAAATTTCTTCAAAAGTCTCGTGTCAAGAATCATTTTACACAAAATAAGTTTGAATTTAATATATATTTTTTAAACTATTTTTTGAATTTTCCAATTAACTTTTTTATTACTTAGTCCAAATCTTTGGTAATATAAGAACAAACAAACAAAATAGTATTTGCATTTATAACTTTAAATATATCAAAGTGATAATTTATATGTATACTACAAACTATTATTTTTAATGTAAAATTTTGTAGATAAACTAATATATTAGAAAAAAACCATAATTTTAAGTTAATTATATAATATCTTTTAACAATACCAAATCTACCTTGTGAATGCGTAAATGGCATGATCTTTTTCTAATTTGCCATAAAACATACATTTACTAATTTAAATTTGAATTAAAATCAAATTCAGAGACCACCACGACAACAATAATAATTATCACTGTCAAGATCATTTTATTATTATTGTTGGGTTTTTATTTTACAAATTTAACAAACTGACAAAATATTTGCATTGTATAGAACAATTTTAAGAACGAAAAAAGTCCATAGGCCCACAATGAAAAATACAAAAAATACTCATGTCAACACACGATTAATCGACCACACGCGCACATATAGTTCTTCTTTTAAACAATCATGATACACGATCATGTAGAAAATGATACACGATTGTGTAAGTAGTATCAACATGATCGTGTAGGTAGTATCAACATAATCGTGTAGTTCTTTTTAATAATGGAAAAAATTGCTTCAAATCTAAATAATCGTGTTGACTGCTCTAAACGATCGTGTTGACTATGGTAAGCAATCGTTTAGATCATATACACACGATCTTGTATTCCTTTTTTAAACGATGATAAAATGACTTCAAATCTAAACAATCGTATTGTCTAGGTAAGCGTTCATTTAGATTATATGAAAGTGATTTAAACGATCTCGATATTCTGGAAAAAAAGCTAGAAGAAATAAAATGAAGATGAATAGAAATAGAAGAAAATAAAATAAGAAAGAGAAGTTGTAGAAATCTGAAAGAGAAGATGAATAAATTGCAAAAAAGAAGAAGAAAGAAAAATGACGAATCATCTGCAATATCAAAGATAAAATTGAAATTTATGAAAATATTTTACCAACTTGATAAGCTTTTTGTTTTTGTTACCCGAACTATAAATATTTTGATATTTTGTTGCGGTTGTTTTTGTTGCAGGGGTGTTGAAAGAAAAATTAGGAAATAATAAATGTAATGATAAAATGAGGGGAAAAGCATAGTTCCCTACTTAATATGTTTTGTTTTTGTTTTATGTATATTTTAGTTCCACTGATTGAGGATCTGTAGACGTCATCATTGTTATTTATTAGTTTCCATTTCATACCCTTACAATTTCCAATTATTATCCTCTCCACAATCATCCAAGTTTATACTTTATAGTCATCTCTTACAATCACTTCACAAAATTTGTCTTTATATATAAAAAAATTGTTTCAAATAAACTTCAAAACTATTTTTGATGTTAAATACTTAACATGTATTCTAGAAGCATCCTCGACGGTAACTTTCAAGGGTACCTCCAAACCCCATCCTAAAGTTGGTTGAATTAGATGTAATAGTTCACTTCATGTATGGGAGTACTAATGATATTTAGATTTAATTATAACATATAATTATCTATATTGTTACAATTATAAATTCCTCAACCATAGTGTTCACTAATTATTATTGTACTTACTATTTCCTACTTATCTTCTTGTTACCACTTTATTACGATTGTTTACTATTTTCTATTCAAAGTTAAAAAATAGTTTGCATGCCAAACATAAACTATTGTAATACATACTAAAATAGTTTGGACTCTAAATATGAATTATTACAACCATTAACTATAACCAATTAACTTAGTACCTCAAATGTCCCTTTTGGGAGTACTTAGGGCACCAATTTGAAATGGGCTATAATAACACAATAGCATTTGGGTGTGTTAAAGATAAGAGAGAATAAGGGTTGTTTTAGTCAACTGTTTTGGTATAGTAAAACTATTTTCAGTACAACGACTAAAATAAACTATTTCTGTCACTCCAATTTTTCAATAACTCAACCACTTTAATATTTTTAATAACTTCATCCCTCTAAGTCCCAGACGACTAA
The DNA here is from genome assembly GCF_000004075.3 of Cucumis sativus. NCBI lineage: Eukaryota > Viridiplantae > Streptophyta > Magnoliopsida > Cucurbitales > Cucurbitaceae > Cucumis > Cucumis sativus. The sequence goes on along the minus strand of NC_026659.2, from coordinate 5,527,606 downwards.
TTCTAGTGTCAACTGTGACGACCCCCTCCTACAAGCCCACTTTGGTTGTGAACTCTAACGAAGATCATCTTTGATGTCCATTCTTGATAACGGCTAGCTCCAACAACTACCTCCTAGCAACCAACTTTAGTGATCACCTCTGACAACCATCCATGCAAACTAACTTAAGCGACCAACTCTGTCAATCACTTCAACGTCATATGTCTAAGTTGACAATATTTTTGTGTATGTCATTGTAGTAGTAGTGGTCTATACTTGACAACTATCACTCATATATATATGTTTTTGTACAATATTAAGAAGTTAGAAAAATGGTTGCTTAAGTACACCTTCAAATATGGATTTTTGTATGTATGTTATGGTAGATTACTTAATCAATTATATGAATTTTAGTCTAATCTCACATATCTTATGTTGTATTTGGTATATACTAGAATAACCAAAAGGGCGAAGAATAAGGAACTCAAATCCAACACATTGTTTAAAATTAATAGAACAAATAATCCTTTTGTTCCTATTTAAAATATGATACTTAAGTTTCTAGTATTTGAAACGGATAAATGTTGTATAATGTCGTATATGTGATGTCGAGTGCCCGAATGCAAATGTTTTCCTGGCATGGTAAAGAGGGGGAAACAATTCCATGAAGCATTCTTGGTTATCCCGTGGAGGAGGGAATGCACCAATTATTCTTCAAGAATTTTATAACATGAAGCATTCTTCTACAAATTAAGAATGTGATCAAGAGAGCATTTAGATTGTTGCAATGCAGATGAGACGACATTCTCCAAGACAAATCATACTACAATACAAGCCCAATGTCACACCATCATGACATGTTAGTCATGATTCACAACCTTATGAATACAAATGTGAACGATAAAGTGCATGGGAATTTGTATATATATGAAGTGGACTCAAATTTGGCTGCCACTAGGGGCACGAGATTTGAATTATAACCTAATTAATCTCATGAAAATTTTGCACTTTCATTAATATTCGTAAGAATTAAAAACATTATTTTATTTGAATTCCTATACTTTCTTCCATTTTCGTTCATCTAAATTACTTTAAATTACTTTGATCAATTTCAGTGAATGTACATTCACTAAATTTTTACTTTTAGTCGCCTAAACTTACTTCTTCCTTAAATTTGTTAAACAATAATAATAATATTTATATAAGCTTAAATTTGTTAAACAATAATAAAAATATTTATATAAGCTTGTTCTTGGTGCACATGCATATTTGTCTCAATATTTTCACAACTTGTCCTGGATGCTATAGTTCTTGAGTTTAGAAGTGGTCGAAGTGTTTTTGGTTTTAAAAAATGTATTTGATTATGATCAATAGTTGAGTAGAGGCTTCTTATTTTCTAGTTTCTCTAGAATCTTTGACTTTTATTTTGGATAGTTGTCTATGGAGTTTCTAACTTAACGAGCTTCATCAAGTGATCGATCTTCTAATCTTCTGAAAATCCTTATGAGCTTCTGGTCTTTAGATCTTCAAGAGAGAGAAAAAGTTAATATTTGAAGCTTAGATCTTTAAATCTTTAAAATAATTATGCACTTTATAGAACTTCAACATAGTTGTATTTCTTCACAATCTTTTTGAGTTTCAATTCCTTCAAGCATTATTTATAGTAATTTTGCATGATCTTACTTGAGTTCAGCTTATTTAGTTACTTTTCGGCATAGGCACTTCTTTTTTGGGCGGACAAAAAAACTATCAAATTTACCGGTTTACTTTGGATACAATAACAAAGATTAATTTTAATTGTTGATATGGAAAAATCAAAAAAACGAAATAAATATTACGTTGCAAAATGTCTTAAATGCTCATACTCTAGTAAAATAACTTACCTTCCAAATACAATCATTTCCAAAAACCAAATACCCCAAGATTGAATCACACTTCCCAACCCAAATCCTTTCAACTCTCTCCTTTTATTTTTTCCTACCAAAACACTCAAACACCTAAAATCCCTCTAATCCCTAATTTCCCTCCAAAACTCTTTCATCTCCATTAAAGCACATCTTGAACCTTCCATCTTAGCAACGTTAAGCTCCAGACATTGGAATCCTTGCAAAACTAGCGGCCCAAGACGTCGTTCATAAAACATTCACCAACGTGATATTACCTAGCTTACCTAAACTGCACGAACATCATCTCACTTGAAAGGGGGTGTCCACCTTCGATTTCTACAAAAACAATGTTTGTCTCATTTCTTCTTTTGTTCAAAAGTTATTAATGGACGCACGTATTGTCTATAATTAACAAAAATAAGGCAACCAATTATCTTGACAGCCTCTCTAATCCTTGCCAATTGTGACATGCAAAGGTGACAAAATAGTCTAGTGACCTCCTCTATTTTTGCAACTACTTCATAAGTCAGAAAAAGTAAAAAATGTCATGAAGAATACCATCTAAGTCGTTTATTATTTTTTTCAGTGATTAATTATATATAGAGGATACACTTTTGAATTAATTATTCATTTCTAGGAACTACAAACTATAACAAAAATTTCATGAATATTTATAAATGCTTATTTAACTAATAAAGTGAAGCAAATATTAAATCTATGAAAAAAGAGAAGAGAGTGAACGAAGAACAAGGGTGATCAGTAAAAGATTAAAGTGTGCCAGAATAACTGGTTCGAAGAAACCAACAACAAAAGACCCAATAACTCTGACAAGTGAGGACGAGGTATGCATCTGATTACTTTTTTCAATGCGACAAAATCACTAATATATAGTTGTTTGCTAATACTCCTTTTAAAACAACAAAGATAAATATATAGTTAGAACAAAATAGATAAACAATCAAGCAGATTAGAAGACATCACTAATAGGGCAAAGAATACTAGAATATGCATAATGTATTTAATTTATTTATATGTCAAAAAATGTGTCGTGACTTGAAAAATAACGACGCTAAACAAGTGTCGACATATAAGCTTTTATTAAAAAAAAAAAAAAACGATGTTGTAACCATCATGGATTAGTTTTTTACAAGATGGTTCCTTTTTTCTCTAAAAAAAAGTAATAATTTTCTTAGGCCTCCTAGCTGGACGTTTAACCTACCAACTTGGTACATATTCCTAATTTGGTCTACAATACCAATAGAATGCATTTCCTTCTTGTATAGGTTTACCATATTGACATATGCAAATGAAGGTTCCTAATAGACAATGCAACGCATGCATGGGAACAAGGGATCATATTTAGGTCTCACTGACAAACTTGAGCACGTACAATCCAAAATATTGACAGCAAATTGTTCTTTATGGTGGTGACCTTCAAATTCATGTTGGTTTACAAGATATATCTGCCAAAAGATTAAAATAAATGTCATGTACAAATAAGTTCCTTAATAATGATAACATTGATTATTCAAAGAAACAACTTACATTCATTATGTGACTTTTCCTTAATGTTACTTAAATCATATCTTGTGCATATATTAAAATTTTCTTGCGTTGAAAACTTCATTGGTAAGCCATTTATAAAAGCATTTTTTAACCAAATTACAAATTGATAATTAATTACCAGTAATTCTTGTGCTTCTTATAAAGTTGAATTCATACTCTTAGAAATTTTGGTTGTCACAATCGAGTATCTCTTCCTCCCGAAAAATGCCCTAACCCACCTGATCTTCCGACCTTCTCTAACTCATGTCTAATGGATGAAGAAAAATGATCAAGTTGTCTTATGTAGTACTCAAACTCCAACGGTGTATATGCTCTAACATACCAACGAATTTAGTTTAGGCCCGGGGGCTCAAGCCCCCTTCCCCTCCCCTCCTCCTCCCAACTTTATCGTTTTTATATAATATATAAAGAAAACTTTTTAATTTTTAATACTTGTAGGTAGCTTAGTGGTTACTCTATTTGTTAGCTCCCTTCCAACCCAAATTTGAATCTTACTTATGTAGTAATTTATTTTTCAGATGTTATTAATTTTTAGAACCACTCAATTATAAATTATTTTGACTGAACTATAATGCCCCCTGTCAATAAATTGTATGGATCCGCCACTGCTCTAACACAACTATAGAAAGAATCTTCAATCGGAAACGACTTATGGTTCTCTTTAAGATTCTTACACAAATGAAATGCACATAACTCATGTTCAGTTGTTTCATACACAACATTGAATCCATTCTCTATACTTTTATGAGCATCAAACACAATAACTAGACCATTATGTTCTCCAAATGCAGATTTATGATTACAAAAAAGAAAAAAAAAAACAATGACCATCCTTCTCTTAATCAACAAGAGCAAATGCAAGAGACACAATTTAAAAATTACCATTAATAATGCAGGCGAACATTAGCATGCTCAGACATTTATTCTTCATGACTGGGTCATCAACTAAAATTAGTGGTAAGCAATAATTTCATGCATCGATAAAATAATACTTAAACTTACCTTCATCATCTGCTTCTTCAGCAGTATATGTTTCTTTAAATAATGAAATAAAAAATAAACTAATTAGTAACTTAGAATGTATTACAGTTGAACTACACTGTATTTATGAGACTATGTATCTGAGTTGCTTTGGATATGTGCATTTAAGAATGCTGACAACGTGGCATATGAGGCCTCCGAAGTACCCCTAGTAGAATTCAAAGCAATCACATGCCCTTTCCAAGCTTTGTCATAGCTTACATTCACTTCATGTTGCACCTTCATATAATTATTAACGCTAGATGGACGACATGAAGCCTTGTCATTCATCTTAAAAAATGATTTCGTACACTCAGAAACAAACTAAGATATTGCTTGCCTATGATCAACTTTTATGATGTCAATAGCACACTAATGGATTATTGTGAATTTACGAACTATTCAAAATTTTAAGTACGGAGGCACATAAATATCAAGAACACGATGAATCCTTACACTAAATAGGTACAATTTGACCTAATCGTGTTAAGCTTAAAGTTATTCTAACAGCAAGCAGATAAATAGCCTTTGTCAATACTGATTTGCTTCTAAACATTTATCCTACTTTAATAGAGATTTCAACCTGATATGATTCAAATGCATCAAAGTCAATAGTTTTGGTGTCCTGATGTGAATGTTGAGATCTGGATACTTCACTATTCAAATACATTATACTTCCAACATCACCAGCCAATATAGAGTCAACAACCACAAATAAATCATTATCAAAGAATTTCAATAAAACTAACATAAGCCAAGAAACATTATGATCCTCGATAATCTAAATAAGGTCCAAATCGTTGTAGCCATCACAATAAATCGTCAAACAAGATACAAAAAGATTGGAAGAGAGACCCTGAATACATTCAACAAATTGTTGAAACGAATATCAAATTAAACATATATCTCAAAAACACAATAATTGTGATAGTGAAAAAGTTTCGATCTATCTACCATAAAAAGATAGTCTTTACACGTCATAAATACGTAGCAAAAACTTCAAGTTGTATTATAGACACAACCTTTTAAAATATATTGTAAAAGGGTGTAGTACATAGAAAATAATTAACATACAAGTCATTTCAAACAACTTTAAAATAATAAAAACAATAAAAGAAACGTACATATTTCCAAAATTCAAATTTAAAAATGAAAATATATATTAAACATACATATATTTAAAATTTATTAAAAAATAAATGTAATTAAGCTAATAAATGTCTTTAAACATTAATAAAAAAATATACATATATTCGAAATCTAACTAAAAAAAATTTGAAGTATTTCTTAAATATGTATTTTCAAAATCTAACTAAATAAGTATAAAGATTTAGTTCAGTTGAGATATTTTCAAAATCTAAGCAAGTCAAATACAAGAAAAAAAATATTTACTATCGATCTCAAGATCTCGAAAATATATTAAAAATCTTTCGAGATTCAGCCTTTAAATCTTGATTCAATTACGATATAGTCTCATGGCCAAATGAGTAAAATAGCCTTTGTTTCACACAATTGGCCACATTATCACTGTCCACCTTAACAGTTGTAAAATCGAGATACATTCAAAATAAACTATGTGCGCGAAAGATGGTGTATCCCAAAACGAGGAGCAAAAATGGGATATTTGAGAAGTCAGAAACGTATACATCCTCAACTTGCTAAAAATCTTATTCCCGCTGGTTTTTGTTATATTTCTAACCACCCCACCCCAAAAATTTTCATTCCTACAAATTTCTCTTCTTTTTTTCTTGCCTAAATTTTTACCGTAGGTTTGAATAGGATTGGACTTTGGCTTGGCCATATATCTAAGAGCTTTTAACTAAAAGAGCCTAAATAGGGATCTCTATTTACATGATGGATCGAAAATTGCTATATTTTTCACAAATGTTCTAATGGCCTACAATTTTACACAAATATTTAGTTGAAATGCCCAAGCTACCCACCTTTAATATTAATAGTTAAAAAAAGAAAAGAAAAAAGAAAAGAAAAGAAAAGTGAACCATCTTGCCTAAAGAAGGAGAAACGTGGGAATAGTTTTCTTTTCAAAATATCTTAATACTTTCCTTATTGAAAAAACTTTCAAATTGTGCTCTTCTTCCTTCCCAAATCTACCGACAACATCCTTCTTCCATCTGCAATGTTAGAAATATTGTGTTTATGCTAAAGCAGACGACTTTAAGTGAAGAGTTTCAGCAGAAGAGAACAATTGCCTATAATTTCGGTAAGGGTTGATGGTTATATACAATATTTGTTAGGGCATATTCTGTATGTTTCATACATTGGAATGTTCTTATACCGAAATCAAACTTCTTCCCTAACTTTAGTGTGTCTTTTAACAAATTAGGGTTTCGATTGAAACAAACGAGTACACATTTGATATTTTGGCTATGCAATATTGTATAGGTAAGAACTATGTGCTGCATGCTCTATGAAACTGTTAGGGTATAATAAGAAAAATAGAGTATATTATGCACTTCAAATGGAAATTTTATTTAGTGTGGAATCAACATGCATGTCGTTCATCTATATTTTACGGATATGTTGTGTTATATAATATGATATGTTAATGTTTTACTGATAAAGTCCATGTGATTTTATTAATGTTTTTTCATACTAGGATTATATACGATAGAGTGATATTGGTATTATGTGTTTATATGATAACGACATGTTTATATGCAGTTGCAAGTATGGTTCGTAACTGCTTGGCTCAAGTTCTAGGCCAAGAACGTCAAACAAAGATGATCCCATTGTAATCGATGATGCAGAGGTGAAGTATATAGGTTGTTATGTGTGTCGTTAGCACTTGATAAACATATATAATACATATTCTATGAAAATTTCTAATATATAAATGGTATATAACATATATAATGCGTAATCTATGCAAGTCCTTCTTAAGAATTCTGTAGTACCTAAGTAGAGGTATATAACCAGATTATCCATATCAATATAACTGCCTAACTTGGATATAAGACGATTGTATAAGTCTTGAAAAGACATATATGTCCATTCACTAAATTTCTGAAACACTATAACTAATGTAGTTGTTGGAATTGTTGAATTATTTTACTGCAATTTGGCCCTACTTGAGAAGAAATAATATATATATATATATATATATATATATGATATTATATATATATATGATATTATATATATATATGATATTATATATATCACTGCATAGAATTATTTCAAAAATACAAGGGTATATAATGATCATTATACAATACTATTTAAATATGAAAGGAAAATAACATTGTTTATATACTTGACTGATTGTATACTATAATTCACAATTTAAGAAACAAATTTAATAACATGAAATAAATATGCACTCAAAGAAACAGATGTAATATAATTATATCAGTGTATAGTATTATTTAAAATATATATCGGTATAATACAATCTATTTAAATCAAATCATATTCTAACCATGTTTACAAAATTAACTTTCAATATATTAAAAAAACGCAAATTAAAATTGATGTGAAAGACAGGTTGGTTAATAAAAATATGGAAGTCTTATTAATGAAATTATAGACGAGATTTTTGAAATATTGGCATAAAATCAAAGCCAAATTCGGTGTGTCTTCTTTTTTTTTTTTTTTCTATATCTAATTTACTATTTGAGTTCCAATCAAACTAAACTTTTTAGTAAAATTAGTTAATCGTTGTCCACACTTTATCGTCGAATTTGATCGGTCTATCACTGCAATCATATGACTAGGAATGAGATATATATGACAATTTTTTTGTTTGGCCATTTATTTGTCTCTTAATTTAGACTGTAGTCTTAATTTGTTCTAACTTTTAAAAAAATTGATTCTCTCTTACAATAGTAATAATTCAAAAAATTTACTATGATTGTTGCAAAATCTCCATTTACTTCAACATCAGTTCAATAGACATCCACTCATGATTAACTATTAAATTTTCAATTAAGGACAAATTGTTCAAATAAACTTTTGCTTTACTTTATAGTTAATTTTCAAATAAAAAAATATAAATTCAAGAGAGGGAACCTTAAAAAGAAAAAAATATATATTTGACTTTAAATGTAAAAGAAATGATAAGTACAACCTAAAATGTTTGTTGGAAGTTTATATTCATTGAATTATACTAAATAAAATGTTAGGACTATTTTTAAATACATTCAATTAAATAAAGATATTTATGAAATATAGTAAAAAATATGAATCAAAAAGATTGAGAAATGATATAGGCAAGATTGAAGGTTAAAGAATGAAGATTCTTCCCAATTCTTAAGTCAACGTTGACAAATAATTGTTTACATTTTGCATTTACGTTTGGGCCACACCAAATTGAACCGGACTTAGAAGTCATCTTTGAGTTAGAAAAACGGAACATAAAGATTGCTAGCTCTTGCAATAAGTTTTCCAAGACTAGCTGTATCAACCTTGTGTTATATTTAGGTCGAGTTTACACCAAGTAAAACATTAATTCTGAATGAAATAATAGTAAAACAAGGAAATTAAAAAAAAATAAAGACGTCCTGACAATGTTTTTTAATTAAAGAAAAAATACATGTTTTTAAAAATAGATTTATAAAAGAATATTTAAAAAAAACATTTTAAACATGATCATATAACAATGATTGTTTTTTATCTATATTGATCAATGAATTAAATATATCATTATAACTATAAAACGGTTACAAAATTTAGAACCATCAAATTAACAATAATAGTTGTAATTATTAATTTTGAATTGAAACATTAATTATAAATTAAAATGACAGTGATTTCCAATATTTAAAAATGATCAAAACAATAAAACAGGACAATGTTAATAAATATGTAAATAATTAAAAGATTTAGATTTGATGAATATGTTTAAGAGTTACTTTTTTGTTTTGTTTCTTTAGTATAACATTTGGGGTACGAATTCAAATTACAAATTCAACCGTTATTAATTTACTCGAATGTTAGTTGAGCATATATTCTTATTGGTTAAAAATCTATTTTTATGAGTAGGTTTTACCTTTTAAAATAAATTATAAACTTCACTACTAAGAGTTAGCTCGGTTCATATGAGAACGTTATTTTTTTAAAAAATATTGCATCATATTTGATTATAACAATTCTATATATGATCTCTTAAACAAACAAATAAACAATCCAAACATTTTAAGTTTCAAATCTCTTATGATTGTAACGTATATGTTGGAAAATATTGGTAATAAGTTAAATATTATAATTTAGTAATGAATGTGTCCAGAGTCAACATGACTTTTTTTTTTTATAAATAACTTGAAGTCAATATCACAATTTTTTTTTCTAATATTTAGATGGAAAATTGAACATTGATATTGTACTTTTTTTTTTTTTTTTTTGTTATGAAAATAAAAGCTTCAACTTGAAGGAAATAAATTATTTCAATTGACATCTGAATTAAACCCATATGAGTGCATCTAACATTAACGATTATGAATTTAATATTATAGTATAGAAATTGATAAAGAAAAAAGAAAAGAAATGATATTATATTATTAAATTATAAATAAATAAATAAAGAGATGAAGATATTGGTTTATTTGAAGTTTGAGGGTTGAGGAGAAGTAAAAGGAGCAATAATTAGGTACAGAGAGGATACATTAAAGCAACAATAGAAATAAGCCACGTCATATTAAAATAGCCACTAATCAGCATCTTACGCATCTCAGCTTTTCCAACGCTTAAATCCTATTGGTTCTTAATATTCTTGTCGTTTCTTCTTTTATCTATTCTCACCTCCCCCTCTCTTCATTTTTCTTTTCCCAAAAACCCCTCTATTTCTTCTTCTTTTCTTTTTTTTCTTTCTTTCTTTCTTCTTCTTCTTTCTTTCTTTTCTTTTCTTTTTTCTGAGGCGCATATTAGTTAAGTCTTCGAGTTTTAGCTTCTAGGTCTGATCCAATCCCCCACTCCACAAAAATTCTCCAATTCTCCTCCTCCCTCTCCGCCGTCTCTTCTTCCTCCCTACCTTCTTCTCACCCTCTCTTTCTCTCACTTCGCCGCCTCCCGCCACCTCCATCATCCCCTGATTCCTTCTCGATCCGATTATTACTCTCCTTCTTCTTCCTCACTGCAATTCCCCGATTTCTTCAATTATTCCTTCTGGATCGTGTTTCTTCTCTACCTGGGGACTTTCCTTCATTTATTTACTTTCATAACGGATTTTCCAACTGTTTTCTAGATTTATTTTACACGTACCTTATTCTTCTTCTTTTATTTTTTTGGGAGATATATATATATATATATATATATATATACATATATATATACACACACACACACACGCATATAGAGAGAGAGATAGAGAGAGAGATGGGGAGGAAGAGGGAGAGGGGATTATGTTGTGTTTGTTGAGGAAAGTTAATTATCCGGACTGACTTCTGTAAGAATTGAAGTTTGAGACGGATCTTTAATAATTAACTGAGGACTCTGAGGTTTTCTTTTGGATTTGTGATTCGATTTGGAGTTGAAGGAACTGGAGGGTGTTTTGTTTCAGTTTAATTGAAGTTATGGAAGAACGGGACAGTAGAAGAGTAAATATGGGGATGCCGGATGTGATTCTTGGCTGTGTAATGCCCTATATTCAGGACCCGAGAGATCGTAACGCTATTTCTCAAGTTTGCCATAGATGGTACGAGCTTGATGCGCTTACTCGTAATCATGTTACCATAGCTCTTTGCTACACCACCACACCCGAACGGCTACGGCAACGGTTTATTCATCTTGAGTCCTTGAAATTGAAGGGTAAACCGAGAGCTGCAATGTTTAATTTAATACCTGAGGATTGGGGAGGATATGTTACTCCATGGGTAATGGAGATTGCTAGTTCTTTCAATCGCTTAAAGTCTCTTCACTTCCGGCGTATGATTGTCGTAGATTCGGATCTGGAGCTTCTTGCTAGTGCACGAGGCCGTGTTCTTGTGTCGCTTAAACTCGATAAATGCTCTGGATTCTCCACCGATGGATTATTCCATATTGGACGCTCTTGCAGGTATCTGATTTCGTAACTTGATGTTTTGTTTAAGATGAAATTTCTGGGCGTTGAAAAATTTTGAGATACAGAGAACGAATTAATGTTTTGGATTTGATTCTTGGTTTTCCATTTTCTGGTTCATTGTTATTATTATTTCATTCTTGTCATTGTGCGGCTTTTTTTAATACCTTTTCTGGTTCATTGATATGATTTTCTGATGCTTCTGCACTTTTTAAACGTAAGAAATAAGAAGCTGAAACAGAGTCAAAGTATACGCTAACATACAATATTCTTAAAGAAGGTTTAACATTTTGGGAACTGGTGGGTAAAGAAGGAAACTGTTCTAAGTTATCTTAAATGAAGTTTAATTTGGATTGATAGTGCAATTTCAGCAATTATGTCAGATTGCAAATTTAGTAATTCTGTGAACTAATAATAATAACAGCATGTTTCCCATGTAGAAATTACATTTAAAATAATTTTTTGGAAAAAAAAACAAAAAAAAAAAAAGAGTTCTGATATCTGAATGGCGTTGCTCATGATGATTTTATCATCTTTAATATTGGTTGTCGTTTCAGGAATTTAAAAACATTGTTTTTGGAAGAGAGCTCAATTCAGGAGAAAGATGGTCAATGGTTACATGAACTTGCTAGGAACAACACAGCGCTTGAGACGTTAAATTTTTACATGACAGAAATTACCCAAGTTAGATTTGAAGATCTTGAACTTATAGCCAGAAACTGTCGTTCCTTAATTTCTGTGAAAATTAGTGATTGTGAAATCCTTAATCTCGTGGGCTTCTTTCGTGCTGCTGGTGCTTTGGAGGAATTTTGTGGAGGTTCCTTCGGCTTCAATGACCAACCAGAGAAGTATGCAGGTATAGCATTGCCTCAGAATCTGCGTAATTTGGGTCTTACATACATGGGAAGAAGTGAAATGCCAATAGTTTTCCCTTTTGCAAATCTTCTCAAGAAGTTGGATCTTTTGTATGCTCTGCTTCATACTGAAGATCATTGTACTTTGATTCAGAGATGCCCCAACTTAGAAATTCTTGAGGTATGCTTATCTAATGAAACTTTATGATCTCATTGCTTAGAAGTGCTTCATTCAATTCTCGGTTTGATTCGGAATCTCTGATGGGAGATCCCATATCCATTTACCCCTGTTGTTATATTACAGAGTTCCTTCTTTCTGATTGCCCTGCTATTATCCTCTATTCTCGTACTTTCATTCGCATTGATATTGATTCATGGGAGGATTTTTTTTTTTTCGGTCTTTTTTGGGTATAATTATGCATTATAAAATTTTCATAGTAATTCAGCTAATTGAAGGCTTGATATTATTAACTGAGCAGACTAGAAATGTGATTGGAGATAGAGGATTAGAAGTTCTTGCTCGTCATTGCAAGAAACTGAAAAGGCTTAGAATTGAGCGGGGTGCAGATGAGCAGGGATTAGAAGACGAGGAAGGTCTTGTTTCACAAAGAGGGTTGATTGCTTTGGCACAGGGATGTCTGGAACTGGAATACTTAGCTGTATATGTGTCAGATATCACTAATGCATCTCTCGAGTGCATCGGCACATACTCGAAAAATCTAAGCGATTTTCGCCTTGTCCTGCTGGATCGAGAAGTACGGATAACGGATTTGCCACTCGACAATGGAGTTCAAGCTCTATTGAGAGGGTGTTCTGAGAAGCTCAAGAGATTTGCTTTATATCTTCGACCTGGTGGATTGACAGACGTTGGTCTTGGTTATATAGGAAGGTATAGCCCAAATGTGAGATGGATGCTTCTTGGTTATGTGGGGGAATCTGATGCTGGGCTAGTGGAATTCTCTCGCGGCTGCCCTAGTCTACAGAAGCTTGAAGTTAGAGGATGTTGCTTTAGTGAACAAGCATTAGCAGAGTCCGTGTTGAACCTAACCTCCCTCAGGTACCTATGGGTTCAAGGCTACAGAGGATCCTCTTCAGGCCGCGATCTTCTTGCAATGGCTCGCCGGTACTGGAACATCGAATTGATTCCATCAAGACGAGTTGTTGTGCCTGATCAAGTTGGGGAGATGGTGGTGGCTGAACACCCTGCTCATATACTTGCATACTACTCCCTAGCAGGACCAAGAACTGATTTTCCAGAGAGCGTCGTACCGTTGGATTCGTAGTCCTTGATCGATTCATAGAGCTTATGGGGATGTACATACAACAAGTCAACAACAATCTCTCTCTCTCATTTGTTCTTTCCACTTTTCCACGTACCTGTTAATAGAATTGAAGGTGTTACAAAATCTGCGGTTAGGATGAAAATTTGTGTTTGGAAATGTCATTTTGTTGTGGTGGTATCATCAAAATATAAACAAAGACAGACAGAAAGAAAGAAAGAAAAAACGAATGACAAGGACGAGGACGAGAACAAGACAGAGAAAGACGGTTTTAGTGTTGTAATAAGGCTGTGTTGTTTTTGTTCTTGAAACCGTGCGTGCCATCATGATGATGGAAATGGCAGTTTGAACACTGTTTATTGCAAAGACTTCCCTTTTTCTTTTCTTTTCTTTTTTTCTCTCTTAACTTTTGCCCATTTCAAAGAAGAAGAAGAAGAAGAAGAAGAAACCTTAGCTTTTTGGGTGTGATGGTAATAGTGTAATATTATTTTCTTCCTTTCTGAGTTATAAATCCCATTCAGAGAATTATGGTTCTTTATATATATATATATAGTTAGTTGGTGGGGTTATTGGAGATCAATGGTTTGTATCAGTTGTGAATAAATGAAAGAGCCTTCCACAAACAGTTTCAGAACTTCATATTACCATCTTTTATAACTTTCTTGTTTCATATATGAACTTCAATACAAGTTTCAATGGAGGGCTATTAATTGATATGTATATTTGGTTCAGAAGCTTTTAATTTTGGGTTGCCATAAAGCTTCTTTTGGGGCTTCAAATTTTGTGGGCTATGATTATAGTTGAAATATATAAAAGAAGGATTGAGAGATAAAATCATTAATGGAAACCCCAGCATCCTTCTTCCATTTGGTTCATTCAAAAATACCAAACACTTCATGCTCTCCTTTTTTAGTAACTTCAAAACAAAATTGGTCCTTCTCATGTGATTTTTCTTCTTTTTTATTTCTAACTTTATTCTTTACTTTTTTTATATATATAAAAAAAAATTGTTTTTCTTTATCAAGTGACCATTCAGAAACTAAATTATGCTTTTGATTATTAGGTCAAACTACAAGATCGTTATCAACATTTTGAATCTAAAATATGTTTTTAAATACAACCGATTCACATCCAAAATATTAGTAAATATAATACAATATAAACAAATATCAGTAAATATAATACAATATAAACATAAATTTACCAATTTAGCAAAATTTAGATGCACCATTAGTTAGTAGAAGCCTATGGTTTGCTATATTTTGAAAAATTTTAAAATGTTATACATTTATAAACCTAAAAGTTGGTAACTATTTGCAATTGTCTTTTTGAAATTTGAAGTTTGAGTTTGTGTTTATTTAGTTTTGGAAGCTAATATTTACTACTTAAGTTTTGTGCCTAATGATGAAGCTTTCAATTTTGTACCTATGACAAATTTGAAATTCTTTAAAACCAATTGATCTATTGGATGTAAGTTATATATATATATATATATATGATGAAATCCTAAGTTTTAGGGTTCGTTTGGGCCGGGTTGATGTTTCAAATTATTACAAAGGTGATTATAATAATGGACATCAATACTAAAAATAATAATTAAATTTATAACAATATATTTAAGAAATTACAAATATGACAAAATCATTGATTCATTAGTGATAAATCAATATGTGTAACATGGTCTATCAGTTATATACTTCTATCACTTTAACAGATTTTGTTATATTTGGAACTTTTAAGAAAATGTTACATATGCTAATGTTTTTTAATTTAGTTGTTATATTTTCAACAACCTCTTATTATAATCTATAATTAACTACAAGATTACTATTTCAAATAACTTTTTGTTATCAGGTTTATTATTGGTTACAAAATATTTACTATTTATGCTTACCGTTTCAAATTGTTCACGCCTCACACACAAATAATTATAGGTAAATGCAATGTGGTTTTGATCTCATTTCACTCGTCAATATAACTTCAAATGAATGGAGTTGACGTACTTTATAACGTTCGAAAAAGTACTTTGACAGCTATTATAAAAACACAAAGAAACAATCTCTATAAATGGAAAAGGGGCAAGCATGTAATTGTTGAAGAACACAAAAGGTATCTCAATCTACATAGTTTAAGTTATAAATAATTCAATGTAGATGGGACATTACACATAAACAATATTTATTTTCTTTTATACATTGAAACAAGAGATTCATCCATACATTTGTTAGTACGTTAATGTAATTCGATTTATGGGTTGAGCAATATTCACTCCTAATAGTTACTATAAATACAAATATTCTACACAAAAGTCAATATAAAATTGTATTTTGTATGAATAATTTAAAACTTTGAATGTTGGAGATTCGTAGTTCTTTTGATGAATGTAACATGATAATGATAATGTATGACTGTTTGTATTTGTTTTGAGATTTGGTGTTTATTGAGGTTAAATTTATTTTTGAGATATATATATGTTATTTTAAATTCAATTATTTTCCTTATTTAGATGAGGTTGATCCAAAATTATTATAAGAAACTTAGTGGAGATTAAACAAGAAGGATAATTGGACCATAACACAATTGATAAGACCCCAGATGGGATCTAGGAAAAGAAGAAACAAACTCGTTTGAAAATTGAGATAACAAAATGATAATAAAATAGAAGGTTCACATTTGGCAAAAGTGTTTTTAAATTGACAATATAACAAAACAGAAAAGAAAAAAAAAGTCGGAACATTGTATTAAAAGCTCCTACTTAACTAAAAAACTTGAATCGTAAATACAACAATGGAATAAACTCCAAATAAACTGGAACTAAAAAAAAAATCCCCAGCCAATTAAACCCTGTGAAAATTTTAATTTCTCCCAAAAAAAAAAAAAAAAATCCCTGTCAAATCTTCACCCAATGTCTGCAACAATTTTACATCACATTGAAACGGTGCAAGCATTGAAAATAACATTGAAGACATCAAATCTCTACTTTGAAACCCTAGCAATTTTTTAATTTACTTCGTTGCTCCACCGAAAAGCATTCTTCCGCTCAACATTTATTTCATTTGTCGTCTCCAAAATATCCAATCAATTGAAGAAAGCATTCAGTGAATGGTTGAAAAGCAAGTTCCTGTTTGTTTAAATGCTCGGTCTTATTCCTTTGCCTCATCTTCTCCTTCTTCTTCAAGGCAATATGTTCCTCAGCCAATGAAACCTAAAATAAAATATTCAAATGATTACAAAAAAATCATTGAGGTATAATTATAATTCTAAAATTTAAATTCAAATTCCAATTAAAAACATATATTATGTATTATTTAATAAACTATTTAAAATATAAAATAGTTAAAAATGTTGTATTTATATTTGGAATTATCTTACGGGAAGGATCTAAACATTAAATTCAAATTGTTATTAAAAATATATATTATGTATTATTTAATAAATTGTTTAAAATATAAAAAAGCTGAAAAATAATCTTGAATATATATTAGTCATTATTATAGTGGAGGTTGTTGCAATCTTGTCCAGCAACAAAATAGCAGATTGTGTTGTTTGCAAAATACATTGTCTTTGTGCTATTTCCAATATTCTATCTAATTTTTTAAGCTATTAAAATACACTGCATTTGGAATGTATAGATTATCATACGCCTAGGCGAATGATACTATATCTTGATGATCAAATTTTTTACCTTTTCTGTGTGTCCCAAATCTGCCATCATTCATATTTGACATATATTGTGTTAGAAAAATCTTAATTATATTGGTTATTATAAAGTTTGGTTAGTTAAACAACCATGATTATGACTCAATGACACTATTTAGAAAATCGTTCTTATTGTTGGTTTTGTAACAAAATTCATCTTAATGTTAAGTTTTTTTTGGATTGAAAAAGTATATGATTATATGAGCAAATAAATATTAATATTTGAATATGTGATCATGACATAGAACGAATAGTTTATTATATTAGTTAAAACATAAATTACAATGTAATTATGTCAGCAACATATGTTATACAATATGTCAAATACTATGAAACTAATCTGAAAAGAATATTATTGTCATGTAGTATGTACAAATACATTCTAACTCTATAGAAAATCAATGCAATCAAACTTGTTCAACTTAACCAATAAATCGATTTTGTTAAATTAGGATGAAAAAAAAGAAATACACATAAAACAAATGGAACAAATTAAATATATTCAAACAAATGGAAGGTATTCTTGAATTTTTTTAAATGTGTGGAATTGAATATGAATAAAAAGTTTAAACGACAAAGAAACATATTATATAGAATTTTTTAAGAAATTAAGAGCAAGCAATCTAGTTCTTCGGGTGCACAAGAGACTAACAAATATATGGTAAGCATGTGATATAAACTGAAATTTTCTTTTCTGATTATGTGTACATGTAAAAGGATGTTAAAATACACTGTATTTGAAATGTACGGAACAAGAGACTTTGATGAGCACCTTGACAAAGTAAAAGAGGACAAAGAATAAGAGAAGAAACAAAAAGACCAAGATGAACTGAACTTGGAATTAAGCAATCCAAAATTGCTTAGGAAAAAAGATGATGATCCTGACGATGAAGGAAAGGAAAACACAGTTGAAAATAGGAACCAAACTTCCGAAGGGCCAGATGGTAGACAAACTAAATTAAGCACATCATCCAAGGACAAGAGGGAGATGGCTTATAGTATAAGGAAAAGAAAAAAATTGGGTATAGACAACCTATTCATAATGTTTAGAATACATCTTAGTAACTAACATGTGTACATAATTGTAATAGGGCACATAGGATACTAAGGAAGAAATCAGCATGTTGATAAGGTCAATCGATGAAAAAGTTATATATATGATGAAATGAAGAAAAAAAAGAAGATCGGATAAAAATGGTATAGTATTGTATATTTGGCATATGTTTGTTATAATGAATAACTATTAGGGTGTGCTTGGACCTATATTATCACTATGGGCTTGGGTTATAATAACCCTAACCCACGTTTGGGAATCGTGTAATGGAAACTCTAGTTTTACGGTTTTCATTCTTTCATTTTTACCCCTTCATCCATCGTGTTCCCTTCTTAACCCTTGCCGACTTCGTACGATTTTCTCCCTCTCAACTCGTCTTCATCCCTTCTTCACTCGTCTTCAATCTCTCCTCAACACCCACTTCATCATTTCCCAATTTCCATGAAATCATTTGTCTCTTGAATTCTCTTCAACCACGTTGATTTGGTTCGTTTAATGGCTGAAAAAAATAAACCCTCCTTTTTTCCTCAACTCATCTTCAATCTTATTTTGGTTGTTCTTTTGCCTTGGTTTTCTTTTGGTTAAAAAAACCTCTCTTCCTATAATTTTGTTTCTCTCCCACTCTTCGTCCTTCAACGTTTTGTTGAAGGCTTCGCTCACCGCGTTGCCTCGGAAACAAATGGGTCTCCCTTTTGATTTCGTTGAATGACTGGGTTTACACTTTGCCTCTAAAACTCAACCGCTTGCATGTTCACCACTCGTCTAGGTGAACATGCAATTCTGACTCGATTTTCCCCTTTCCACTTTCCCTTGTGGCTTGGACTCCCATTTGTCTATCGGATATTTCTTTTTGCACTGATTTGAACACTTGCTACACTATTTTGACTATCATTTTGTGCATATGGGATGTTCGAGCAAGGTAGGGTTGGAGGTAAGTGGTTCGATTTTGAGTTTCTATCAAAGCTGATGAGGAGGATTACATTTATGTACTTATCTGAATAATTATTAACATTACATTTTCATGCATTTTTTGTAATCAGTGCCTCAAATATGTTGTCATATTTATTTCTTTTGTCATTTGAGTCTTCCATGTTTATAGTTCCAATATATCTGTAATTAAGATGCCTACTGAATTTGGTTTGCTGTGAAGTTCGTTCTCTTTATTTGCAAGCAACTCTCATCCATCTAGAACAGTGCAATGTCTTTGTTCAACCATTTGTTTTGTCTTGGTTATGCATTTGTCTATTCATAGCTTTTCTTTGTCCTTAATGTGGTTGGTTTTGACTATCTACGCACCTTTCCGTACACTTCTGTCAGTTGCAGAGATTCTCTTCTTTTAGTTTTTTGGTTTGGGTCATTAAAGACATAATTTATTGACCATCTATTCCTCTATATATACATCTTCATTTGTTGTATTTTATTGTGTTGTTTTCCTCCTTTCATGTTCAGCTTCCTCCTCTGTTACTTTTTAATTTGGTGGGTAAGTTCATTTTCTTTTCTTCTTTTCAAGTTCCATCTGTCCTTGTATGTTCATTGTTCATTTCTATGTTAACAATAATGTGTGTCTGCTCTTACTTTTCAGAACTTCTGTTTAAGGCATAGTATGGGTCATGACTTTCTTTATATTTATGTAAGGATATACCATCTTATATTCAGTTGTATCCATTGTCATTTCATACTATTCCTGCTTTCTTTTCATGTCATCTCACATTTACTGTTCATATCCATTTTATAGGTTGTTCATGTTGTATGATTGTTTGAATGCATTTTCATCCCCATATATACTTCGCTGCACATTCTATTGATACATAATTTTTATTGATGTTTCTCGAATTTAATTCCTCTGAGGCACAAAGTTTTTTAAAATAAAACGCACATTTTCTCATTCATTTTAAGGATTGTTATTTCTTCATTTGAACATCGACATTCCTCCAAATTTTACAGTACATAATCGTTACACTTCATCTCTATAGTCTTTTTACTGCGACTTGTGTTAGGCCGGGACACTGATTTTCTTACTTTCTTTTCAGGATACCCGATTTCATACTTTCGTCGTCAGATGTACGAGGCATTGGCGCTTTCTAGTACCTTTTTTTTTTTGCTTCTTTTCATACGATATTTTGGCCATATAGTTTAATGTATTTCGAACATTATTGACCATCTTGGTTCTTAATTAATTATGTATTTTCGCCTTTTACTATTCTATACTTTTTTTTGCTTATAACTTACTTTATTTATACTTTCAATTTGACGACCACTATACTTTGTTTCCATAGGTTTCATATTTTTTGTTCAATTCCTCAAACGTTCAATTTTCAATTAAATTCTCATCGCTCCCGCCCTTAACCCATTAACGAAAAAGAAAAAATAAAAAGATAAGGCCATTCCATTTCGACAAAAGACCCACACCCAAGTTCCATAGCTTTGGGTCCGCTATCCCGATCATGATTTTCCTACCCCCAGAGGGAAAAGTCCTTCATGATTTTCCTACCCCCAGAGGGAAAAGTCCTTCCCTTTTTGGCCGGTTGTGGGCGTAGCCTAGATTGTAACCATAATGTGCTCGAGTATTTCATAAAAAACACGTAAGGGCGACTTCTTATTTCATAAAACATAGGAAGTCACACTATTTTATTTCATTTTAAACCATTTTTTAGCATATGCACGACAATAAACAGGTAACACATACGAATTCTAATCAATATCAAATAATAAGTCACAGTTCTAATGTGGGGATTTGAACCCGGGACCTCTCTTGTCCACACGAACATACAAGTGTCAGTTGAGCTAAACTTATGTTGGCTATATATTTTTCTTATTCCTTTTAATTTTATAGTTTAGTATAGATAGTATATATAAATATTTAAAAAATTTTATTTCAAATATTTTATCCATCTTGTTTTTATATATAAATTTGGTTGAATTGTAGTTTTTCTTTAAGAAATATTGCATTTAATGAATCAAACGTGAATTTACTTACAATAATCATATAGTCATCTCTTAAAACAAACAAGTAAATCAAATGTTTCATCCTCATTTACTTTTAGAACGAAATATTTTTTTTATTCTTTTAATCTTAACGTTACAAAATTGTCAAAAATTCCAACTATTTTAAATAAATATATTTTATAAAAAGACAAATATTTTAAATTATCAAATATATTATCATAATTTTTTTGGTATCTTCCATTACAAATTTTTCATTCATTCAAGGAAATTGAAAATTCTTTTTTTTTTTTTTTTACAATACGTGAGATGTGGAGATTGAACCTCTAACTTCAAGATCATCGTACATAGTTGATATTATTGATTTATGTATAACATAAATTATAATACTTGATATAATTCAACCATTAAGAAAAAAGTCATTCTTGAGATGTAAGAAATAAAACAGTTAATATATTATAATTATTATTATTTAAAATATTTGAAAATTGGAGACTTGGATGCTTGCTTTTGTAGTACAAAGAGTTCTTATATTTAAAAAATTCTAATTAATTTTTAAAATTTCTAAAATATGTATAGACATATTTCTAATATGTTTAAGATTTTATATCAATGTATTGAAATTTACCTTGAATCAATCATCTCAACATAAAACAAATATTTTTCCTTAAAAACTTTTTATAATTAAATCCATTAACAATGCATGAAACTATTCACACTGAAGATTAAGTTGAATATTTAAGTAGTTTTCTTTTTATGAAATTTGAAAAGATTAATAATAAAATATCTCATGTATTGATCACTATCAAATAGTATAACATATTTATTTTCTATGTTAATTACAAACCATTTATGAACTCATAATTTTGAATTTATGGAATTTAGAAAACCAACCATATTTTGATTGAGAGTAATTTATTTTTCAGGTTTATTATGAACTCATATTTTTTAAGTTATAAAATTTGAAAAACCAAACAAATTTTAGCTTAGTGTAATTTATTTTCCATGTTAATTACAAACAACTTTTTATATAGAAATCATTTATTTTACATGTTATAAAAAAATTTATTCACAGCGCTATTTGATAATCAAATAATATAACTATAGCATACTAAATACGTGCTTATAAAATATTATTGTTAGATAATCAAATAATGTAACTATAGCATAGTAAAATAATAAAATACGTGTTTATAAGGTATTCTATTTAATAGTAATTTTACCAATAGAAATTTTTTTATTTGTAAATATTAAATGTTTATAATAAATAATTTGATAATCAAATAATGAAACAAATACGTGTAGGTGACAAATTTAGAAATTGAAAGCATGTTTAGAATTTGTAAATTTACAATACATAAGACAATATATATAGTAAGGGTATATATAAAATATACATAAATCTAACCATATATATGTCCACTTTTAAGAATGAAATATTTTTCAAAATAGAAGAATTGATAAATTATTTATCGTCCTTAGCAAAATTTTAGTCTAACTCCAAAATAGATAACTAAAATTTTACCTATATTTTTTTACTATAGCATGTAAATACTTTATAATTTTCTTTATTTATGTAAAAAAAAAAAATTCTATCAAAAAATACTCATAATCACATTTTTTTCAAAATAGGTTACTATCACGAAACATTCTTCGTTTTAAAATATATCTTTTTTATTTTTGAAAATTTAACTTTTTATTACCTCCAAAGTTTTGTTCTGTGTTCTACTTTTGTGGTTGAAGATCGTGCAAAATTTTGAAAAGTAAAAAACAAAATAGCTTTTATAAAAATTTGTGGTATTTTTGAATTTCATTAAAATAGGTATTCTATATATTATGTTTTTTTTGTCTTATACACTTTATATTTAGTTCTTTCTAAATATCTCGTTTACAATTTCATATTTTATATTTTCTTTTTAATTAATACAAATTTCATTTTCTTTATTGTGATAAGATCAAAACAAAACTATAAGAAATTCAAAAGGAAGTTACTCAAAACTCTACGATTTTTTCCTTATTTTTTAATTAAAATATAAACGGTTCCATGAAAAAAAAAAAAAGTTAAAATTTAGTTTATAATAATTTATATTCAAATGTAGGAATTTTTCTAAAATAGAAAAAAACATTTTTTTATGAATATTTTGTTTATTTTATTATTTTTAAAAATTTCTTAAAAACTTTAAATTTATTAGATATAAATGTATAAATTGGAATTTTACATAACCACAAGATTTGTGGTTAATTTAAATCATGTACTCAAATTAAAAATTTTGTTTAAGATTTGAAAATGAAAATGGTATTAGAATAACATCTCCTTTACTTAAAGGAGGAACCTTTTGTGTCCACCAAAAGATAAAAAGGGCATGAAAGAAGAAAAAAAAGAAAAGAAAAGTAAATGAGGCAAAAGAAAATTTTATGATGTAATAAAGTTTAAAGATAAAAGTGCATAAAGACATTTTCATATGCTATATATATTGTATTTGCTTTTGAAATAAAATCCTATTTTTACATAATTAAACAAACCAATTCCATATATTATTAGACATTTGCATTCTAATATATTATTGTGTTGTGGAATATTTATTAAATATGTTACTCCTTTATTTTATCTCCTCTCTTTAGATTAACCAATTACAGTTTAGTTTCTCAAAAACATTAATTTTAATAATAAATAACAAAGTGTATATATATATTGTTAAAAAGACCTATATTTTATCTAATTCTCTCATGATATTATTGAACATAAACATATATTGATACTTATTTCCTTTGTTTTCAAAAGTTTTATTCTGCATTATTTCTTTTTTTAAGAAAAAAATAATAAAAGTCTTCATCAACAAGCTTAATTAATTTGTTTTATTTTTTATATTTGAGCTTATTGACACTGTTTTCTAACCTAAGATTAGCTTTTAATTTATTGCTAATCAAAGTGGGTTTTTAAAATTAAAAAGAGTAAAGTATAATTTGAGTCCTTAATCTATTTTTTGAAAGAAAAGAAATCGATGAAATATCTTTATATCTTTAAATTAATTATTTCTTATTCAAGTTAATCAAACTTATATTTGTACACAGTATATTAAATTTCAAATGACTTTTTTTTGCTTAAATTATTTGTTAAATGGATCGAAATAAATCGAATCAATTAAATATAAAATGCAAAATATATCAAAGTTTAGAGAAAATTATATTTTTTAAAAGAAAAAAACTTCATTAATTTTCCAACCTTTATAGCTGTTCTATATCCATTGCTTTTTCTAGATTTATGTATCTTCTCTTTAATTGCTAATTATCAATTAAAAATAAAAAATAATGTGAAGAGATTATAAAGTTAATGTAAATGATAATAAAGTATAATTGGTTTTTAGTTTCTTTTTCTTTAGTGCTACAAAGCATGACATGTTTAAGCTTCATATTTGAGACATATTTATCTCTTCATCGGCTTATCTAATTCATTATTATAATATATATATATATATAGAACCAATCCAAATAGAGAAGATGATTTGAAAGAGGAGAAAAGAAAAAGTAGATCATTAACATTAATTCAAAGCAAAAGTCCAAATCAAAGGCACATAATAATCCACAGTATTAACATTAATTAACCAAATCTTTAAAAAAAATCATCAAAAGGAGGATTAGAATATGGTTACTATGAGGTAATTAACTAAATTAAAGAGCCTTTTTTTTCTAACTTAATTCACTAAATATGTATTTTTTTAATATAAAATCTAGATTTGATTTAAATAGTGCAAATTAAATACGAAAGTAACATGTTTTTCAATCTATTCAAATTTTAAATTTTAAAATCACAATTATAATTACAAATTATATAAATATTTAAAAATAGGATAATTATCTGAGAATATTTATTACATTTGACTATATTATATTTATAAATAAGTTGATTCATTTATTATAAAAATAATATAATATATAATAATTATATAAGTCAAGTTGTCCATAGATTAATTAATAATAGCAACATAAACCTAAAATTTAGTGGTTTATATATTTAAAATAATTATTAAAATTAAAAGTGAATTCCTCCATTTGGTGTCAAATATTACAAGTAAATCCTTAGCCACATCCAATCAAAAAAAAAAAAAGTGGTGATTGTTGGGCACAAAAATAATGAGAAGGAAAAGGAATTTTAAAAGATAATTATTTCATTTAGCACTAGAAAGTAATAATAAGAATATTCATGCTTCCTCATTTAATTAACTTTGGAGGGAGGGGGGAAAAATGCTTTATATGTGGTTGAAAAAAAAGAACCCAAAAATGTGACACATAAATGGGTCCATAACCCTTTCTTCACAATGGTAAGCATCAAATTAAACAGTAATTAATTAAAACCATATATTATAATTATTTTATATGGTTTCTTTATTTCATTTGACATTTTGTGGATTTGCTCTTTTTTTTTTTTTTCCCTCTCTTTATTAGTATTATTATTATAATAACATAGTGTTTCATCTTTATCCCCCTTGCTGCCTTTCACTATTCCCTTTCTCCATTTTTTAAAAGCATATTTGGATAACTCAGCTTAATCATTACATTTACAATATGACTTTAAAATTTAGCATAATACACTTTTAATGCAAAATCTCTCTATTTCTTAATTATATACATTTGACTACATTCTCAATACTATAATTTAAAAAATATATTAAAAAGTAGATTGTCAATTGAGTTTAATTTCTTTTCTTTAAAGGAAAATTATAATTGCTTTTTAAATCTAGAGTATAAAAATTAAAAATATATATATCTAATAGTGATTTTAATATATATATATATATATATATATATATATATATATATATATATATTGACCTGACTCAAAAAAAATAGCATAAAAGTATATTAGAATAGGTAAAAAGTAGTAGTGTTTTTAAATATGAACTATATACTATCAAATCACATGATGTAGGGTAAAATCAAATATCAAAATTGTTTGTAATTAAACACTTTCCACTAAAGTATTTATCATCAACCAATTTTAGTAAACATGCCTATTTTGAAATTAAATAATATGAGATAAGAAATTGGATCCATTACATATATTATTTTAGTTTAACAAATCGAAACATGAAAGGAAACATTATTTTTTTGCATTTAGATCAGTATGATAGAGTTTTTTTTTTTTTTTTTTTTTTTTTTTTTTTTGTTAACAATAATATAAAAGAAAATTTGATGTCAAAGAGACAAAGAAATGTGGAGGAAATCAGAAGGCAGCTTTGGGCTTTAAAAAGAAGTGTAAAATTGAAAAAGGGGATTTAGAGAAAGAAAGATGCTTTAGAAAATAAATAGGTAAAGGAGGCAACGTTGCTGATGCTACCTACTGTGCCACCCACAATTGGCATTTTGGGTTGGTGGATCTACAAAACATAAACAAAATACAAAACCCTATTTTTGTTCATTACTTTAATAATTGATTCGTTTTAATCTATATGTAAACTTTTTCAACATGTTGTTTTAGTTTTTTAATTTTAATGGTTGGGTGAACAATTGTGTCATCTACCTTGTGGTTACATGTAAACACAGCCCTCAAGGTTGGACAACTTCAAACCAAGCTCAATGTGATTATTACTCGCTGAGTATATTTCTTTGGACATATTTTTTCATGTTGCTTCTCAATTTCTCTTTGACTTGGATCTACGTATAGATTTGAACTTAAATGTAACGTTGAAAGCTTGAGGATGCATACAAAGTTTGAGACTTTTAAAACCATTCTCAAATTAAGATTGGATGTAATTATAATAATAAGTGTAAATTAAAAAATTAATTCAAATAAGTCTTTATTAATCTACTTCAACCTTTTTAAAATTTAATTAATATATGAGAAAAAAATAATTTTATATTCATTTAAGAATATCAAAATAGGTAAAAAAAAAAATATAGCAACACAAAATCAAAAGTTTAGTGGTCTTTTTTTCTTTATGAGTTTAATTATTGTAGAATGAGAGATCAATTAGAGTTTTGCCATAGAGTTATACTCCGATGGAAAAGAATTTGTAAATTAAAAAGCTCATTAAGTATTTTCTAAAATTAAATATAAACACATTTAGGTCTAAACTTAATTCAAACAAAAAATTGATTGGTGGCAAAAAAAAATGCATGCAACACTATGCAGCTTATTATGCTTTAAAATCAAGTGGGATTCAAACTCAGCTCCAACCAAGTGATTTGATCAGACTCAGTCAACTTGCTTATATTGCCTTCACAAACATACATAACATATATAAACAATTAAGATGCAGACAAAAATGGCTGCTCTTCAAAGTGCTTCCATGAGTCAGCAAGTTTGGCCACATCACTTCCTGACATGGCCTCTAGTATGCAACTATCATATCACCATCTATTTAACAAAACCAAAACCACCACCACCATAAAGTAAAGTGCAATTAAATCAAATCACCTTCAAAAATATCTAACTCAACATTCTTCTAACTCATCATCAGTCTTTTTCTCTAGATCTTCTTCCTCCAAAGTAAAAAAAGTAAATAAAACCATTTGCTTTCTGCTGCTCTCAAACCAGCAGTTTGTAATGCAGTCTACATCATCAAATAATAAGTATCAACCAAGACTAAAACATAACCTAAAACATCAACATTAGACTAAAAATGTTTGAGGGTTTATCATTTGTGTTGTGTTCGGTAAGGACTTCCCAGTCATCATGTCGTTTTTTGTTTGTGTTCCAAGTTTCAAACAGGCAATCCAAGGACAAAATGCAAGTTTTTTTTTCCTTTTTTCATTTAATATGGCACACATATGTCTTTGATGATAAAGGACAGATATATGAATCTTTTGATCTTCATAAGCACAACATCACAAAAGAAAAAGTATTGACATTTAAGAGTCTATTGAACCTTATTGGAATTGGCGTGTGTTTTTAAAAACCGAGAGCAATGAACACAAGCATCCACCCATCCGCCTCATCCGTAAATTTGATATCTTGAGGGTTCAAATTGGAATATGGATTTGTGAGGTTTGGAATAAGTTCCATAATATGCACTGTTCAGTTCTTGATCTTGCTCATTCTTTATTCCATTTGCAGCAATCCCAGATGGAAACGACATGAGACGATCGCCATAGTTAGATCCTAAACCAAGCAACCCCCCGTTACTGGATCGGTTCCAATCAAACAAAAGCTTTTGATAGCAGGGTGACTTCTGCAGTGAAGGAAGCTTGGAAAATTGATCCATTGAAGACAACTTCTCATTCTCGGATGCTGTGGGCTCTGTAAGATTAACAGTCGTGATATCATGGATGCTTGGCCTTCTCTTGTCTTTCCCTCCTGAAAGCTGCCTCATGAAGTACTTTTGAGCATGGCTTGCCACTTGTGTAGGAGTTTTGGAGTTCACAAAGTTTCTTGAGATATTTCTCCAATCCCCTTTTCCATACTTCAAAAGTCCCCTTAGAAATTGCCTGTATAGATAAATAAATTTAATAGCAAGAACACTCTTGTCATATTACAAAAGAACAACACAACAGAATCACAAACAAGACAATAAACCAAAAAAACCACTTAAAAAACTACTATCAACAAGTTAAAATGTTTTTTGCTTAAGACTTCGCTATATTGAAACTCAAACAAAACAGCAGTGTGATATAAGAAGAATCTCAAAATGAAAACTTACTTGTGTTCTTCCTCTGTCCATGGGACCCCTTTCTTCCTTTCATGCTCAGAGCCCCTACCAACAGAAGATTTCCTTCTATACACATCGAAATTTCGATCATCAACAAACTCAAATGAAAAAGAAGAGGCAAGATCATAACCTGGGACAGGGAATCTCCCGGCTTCTATTTCACAAACATCTTCTTCAAGCTCCTTATATTGCTTAATCACATCACTCACAGTTTTTCCAGGGATCAAAGCAGCTACTTTGAACCATCTATCAGGTGTTTCTTTATCATATATAGCAAGAGCACTCTCAAACATCTTGTTCTCTTCTTTAGTCCACTTTGTGCTTGGATTATCAAGCACAAACCAAGCAGAGCTCGAGAGATGTGAAGATGGATACAGAGTTTCCATTGGTAGTGTCTATGAGGAGCTAATATTTGTGAAGGGTGTGGCTTAAGAGCTCATTTATAAGTCCATTTCGAAAAGGGGTTTTGATTTTGAAGTCAAAAGAAAGGGGAAAAGAGGGAGAAGAGGACGGATACAGAGGCTAAAGGCCAAGAGACATTGAAGCTTTTTGAGTGATTTTTCAAAAAGGGGGCGTTTAAATCGGAATCATTACATGGGAATCAAGAATCTCCCTTTCACAAATGGCTCAAGAATCTTAAAAAAAAAAAGGAGAGAAACCCACTTTTCAGAATCGAAAAGAATCATGGGGGAAAATGAAAAAAATGCAAAAAACAACAACTAAACCACACCTCTGAGCTCACTGATTGTTAGGTTTTTTTTCTCTTTTTCTTTTTCTTTTCCCCCCATTTGTTTAATAGGAAAATCGGGTGAATTTCAAACACAGAGATTGAAACCCACCAAGCAAATTGAAGTAAGAAAGTGAATAGAAAAATGCAGTGGAAGAAGATGACGAAGGGATTCGAGAATAGAGAGAAAAAGAAAAGGGGGTGAATGGTGATGTAAAGGCGGGAAAGAATTGGATTGTTGTTTGATTTGAGAGAAGAGAGAGATAGAGAGAGAGAGAGAAAGGGAAAGGGCAAGTTGAAGCCGAAAGGTAAGGTAAAAGAAGAAGTTCGAAGTTCTTTGTGTGGAAATTTTGAGTGCAGTGATGAAGATTGAAGAAGAGGAGCGTTGGTTTGTGGGTGAAGGGGAGAAAGAAGGGAGGGTTGGGTTAAGTTGAGTTCTTTGGGAATCGATGATTGTATTTTATTTTTAATTAAGATTTGGAGTCCAATGCTTATCTTTCTCATTCCAATTCTCTCTATTATTATTATAATCATTTTTGTCGTTGAAATTTTATTTTAGTCTTTTATTTGGGAATTTATTCTATTTTAATTTATAATTTTCATTTTTCAATAAAGTTATATCAATATTATATAATTTTAATGTATATATTTAATTTTATGTTTGTTTTACTATTGATAATCATTTCAAATATATTTCAACTATTTCGAATTTTCGATCACATTTTTCTAAATTTTATTATCATAATAAATTAGTAGAGAGACCTAGTCGACCTATAGATCATGATTCTAACATTAACTAACTAAACTCGTTTAGACCAAACTAATTAACATTCTTAGCTAACAGGTCATTCCACTAAAGTCTCGTAGTTTCGCTTCCTTCACTTTAGATAAATTATGTCCACCTAATATAACCATGATTTCTAAGTTAACCCTTCACAAGTTGTTAACTCGTAATCTCATCTGGGTCAAAATATTGTTTACCTCTGAGTTAAGTCTCACTGATCTACTGTTGAACAATTGATTTAAGGTTCAAATATAAATCAAATTCCTCTGGTGGCAATGAGAAGGTGGGGTCCCTTGTTCAAGATTGGATTCAGTTCTTAAGGGAACAACCTATCTACTAATCCTAAAGTGAGTAGAAGTGAATTATGTCTTGCACCTTTATATCCCTAGTTATTCACTCGATCTTACTCTTGTAGTGAGAGGCATATTGTGCCAGCACTAATGAGTTGCCACATCTGTACAGATCTAAGAATAATTACATGTGAACAATACTTCATAGTTAACTCAAGATTAATGTTAAGTTACCTAGTTCCTAATGCAAACTCTTTACATAGAATGTCTCCACTTTCATGTTTTTACATAAACGATTTAGGAACATAACTGTAAAACATGTTACATCTATAATGTTACCAGAATAAGATACACAACCTTATTTATATACTATAATCGTTTAGGCTATGAACTCAAATTTGATCCATATTTAAGTCTCTATTTAAAGTCAAATCTATAAGATAATTTCAGAATCTTAGTTTATTAAATTCAAAATTATAGTATTTTATTTCACTAATAAATACTTCAACAAACAGATTATTAAATGTAATTTAGAAACTACGAGTGTTAAGATATTAATTCTAACATAAATTAAGTCATCATTTGTTAAATTGTCATTCAACAAATAATGACAACAAAACTTAAAATAATTAGTTTGAATTATTTTTAATGTTAAAATGTGATAATATGCAAAGACAAAACATATGGTACAATTAATATAAAGTTGTACTCTCGATCTTAACGTTTTTCAAAATTATAAAAAACATCATGATAATTTAAAAGAAAAACAAATATAATATTTAAATAAATTGTACAAATTATTTTTGATCCAAATTTCTACAGAGGTGCTAATTTAATATATAAACTTAAAACTTCCATCTCTAACAATTTTAAACTCAATATTTTTATCTTAAAAAAAACAACTCATTGAAACTAAATGTCGATTTTTATTATTTAACAATTAGAGTTTATAGTTGATAAAGATTTTGTTTTTAATTAATTATTGATCTACTTAGGTGAGAAGTTTTATCAAATCCTAGCAATGAAACGAAAAGGTAAAACTTTAGCCTATAATATTAAATATTTAATTACTTTTTCTCATATTAAACAAAAGGCGCCTGTAGCTCAGTGGATAGAGCGTCTGTTTCCTAAGCAGAAAGTCGTAGGTTCGACCCCTACCTGGCGCGTTTAATTTTGATTTTACATTTCATTTTTTTTCTACAAACTCAAGCATGCTAAGATTTTGCTGCTGCTTTAATGGCACCTTCAATTCTGTTGATGCAAGATTTGTAAAGAAATCCCAGATAATCAATGATGCTCTCTTCACAAACACCTTCCAACGGATTTATCTCAAACTTCCATTCAATTAATGTTGAATCTTCTCCATAGTCCACAAGCTTTAATGTGTTGATGGATCCATCTAATCCCACATTGCTTGCTTCCAGTTTGTAACTGTAACAGTGAGCTGACGGGTCCATGGAAAGCAGCTTCTCTCTGATCCATGATCTTTCTCCGTCTTTCAGTGGGAACATGAAGCCCGAAACCACCCGTTCGTAGCCTGGAACACCTTCATCTCCGGCTACATCGGTGCATCTCTCAACCATTGGCATCCACTCCTGTAGCCTTTTGGATTGAGTGACCACGGGC
The DNA here is from genome assembly GCF_000004075.3 of Cucumis sativus. NCBI lineage: Eukaryota > Viridiplantae > Streptophyta > Magnoliopsida > Cucurbitales > Cucurbitaceae > Cucumis > Cucumis sativus. The sequence continues at coordinate 5,495,240 of NC_026659.2, read as the reverse complement.
CATACTTTGTCTATGGGTGCATCAACTAAGCCCCCTACTGATCCTTGCCATTTACCACTCTTTCCTTGATATGCCTGCATCAGCGCTCTTGCAAAATACATCAAATTTCACTCTTTTTCTTGTGGATTTTTAGCAAGTATTGATTTCATAAAGACTGGAAGAAACAGAAAACTCAAGGAAGCTTCATAGAGAAAATATAGACAGTGAAGCTTTCAACTCACCATGCTCATGCCAGTGCCTCTACTCCAAATTATCTCGGATAGCAAGCCAAACATGGAGAAGCATGTTACAAAGAAGCTTTATCTGAAGACATAATTTCTTGGTATAAATCTAAGAACACATAAAGCTAAGTTTAGCACGTAATGTAACAAGAGAGGCTGGAGCTTTACAGGAGATAAATCCAAGGTCACCATCTTTGAGATTTACAATAATACTATTGTATTTGCAGAAAGTGCCAAAAGATTATGTTAGTCATCAAATTTACTTTCCCCAAGGGGTACGACAGCTAGAAATCTCATCATGCTCCATTATTGCTGGCTGTGATGATTCATCTTATTCTAGACGTGATGAATTTTAACGATTTAGCAAAATTACAGTTTATTGGTAGGTGTTTGCATGGCAAACCGAGCTCACAGAAGCTAGTTCGTTTGGCTTTTAAAAATTTACTTTTATAAGAAAATTTCAACCTTGGAAGCTGTGATGCCAAACTTCAAAATAGCTTGAACATTTTCATTTCTATCATACAATTCATACAAGCTTCTACTGAAAGATTAAATTCTGTTTTCAACAACCAAAGGTACGAAAAAAATTGGGGGAAATGTTCTTTCACTGCTTAAGCTTAAGCTGCAGCACCAACAGGCACCCCTGACTTAAACCTGGATGATCCATAGAGAGTTTCTTCAAAACGAATGATCTCTTCTTTAGACCCATATGCAACTTGGGTTCTTTCGTCAAGATTCTCGATCACCTTGTCGAGCACAGACTGACGCCCGTCACTGCTGTAACCTCCTGCTTTCTCCACTAAGAATCCCAAAGGAGCTACCTCAAATAACAGCCTCAGCTTAGCTTTGGTTGAGGGAGATGTCACGTTTGTAAAAATCCCCTTCTCTTTCACAATAATCTATGGAATTAAACAAAACTATCTTTGAGAACGGTCACTTAAATAGTATTCTTACTTTCGATCATTAATAAAATAATTCCAAAGAAGATTGATCAGAAAGGTCAAAAACCTGGTTGACGTCAGGAACCATTCCTCCTGTGTATCTCAATGTGTATTTTTCCTTCACATAGTAGTTGATCAGCTGTTGAATCGAAACACACAAGAAGGTAGTAAGAGGCAGTTTCACTGCGATGAGATATATAAAAGGGAAATGCCAATACTCTTGTCAAGCCTTTTAGAAGTGGAAAAGTAAAAGAAACCTTGTCATAGTCAGGGTTATCAAATGTGGCCCTCAAATTTCCAGGAGAGAACAGTTTTCCTTCCCCAATCTCTGTTGTCTCTTTAACATGTTGCCATTTGCCTAACCAATCACCCCCGGTAAAGCAAACAAATCAAGGTTTTGAATTGATAACTTCCAGCCATTCTCTCAATTAAGGAACAGCTTTTAATTCAGTTTAGTTGTAAATAGTAACCTTCGTCAAGAAGAAGGAACTCATGAGTGCCAGGAAAGTCTTTCAGAGCAAGAACATATGTTGTGCGAGGACCGTAAACTCCCATGGCAGCAGCAACTTGGTCGCTTCCCTTCACTCCAGTCAACTTATCACCTGGCCAGACTCCAAAGATGGTGCCAACACTGAAGTTTGTGTCGACAATACTTGAACCATCGAGTGGGTCAAATGCAACACTAAAACCTCCTGCATATATTTTGATAAAATGTTTCAGTAATCAATGAATCACCATTGAGTTGTTAACTAATATTTTGAGAAGTGTAACCTTCAACAGGGCCTCCCATGTCTTGAAGTTCTGGCACTTCTTCAGAGCAAGCATATTTGCAAAAGTGTGAGTATCTCAAGGCCTATTCATCAAAAACCAAAATTAGTACAGCATCTTAAGAGCAGAATCTGGGAATGGATTGAGATAAACTATACTATTTACTATTTAGAATGATCTCCTAAGAAACTAATATCTTAATCAAAACTCTGATATGCAAACGTATGCTGATTGAACATAAATCAGCTACTCCTTTTCTTCCATAGTTCATTAAAAAATACCATCCACGGATGCTAAAGAAAGATAACCAAGTTCCCAAGAGAAAAAAAGGAAAAAGAAAAATTCTACTTCAAGCAATTCTCATTCAAGACTAATCGAAAGCTGACCTCGAATAGAAGCTTGTCAGCAAGCATATCGACAGCAAGTTGTTCATCTCCAAAGGAGTTGACACATGCAGTTCCTCCACAGGAAGCCGTCCTGACTTTGAAGGAAATGGTCCTTAAAGCTTCTCCCATGCACGTCAGCAATCTGATCAATCCCTTATCAGGGGTTGCTTTGGTGAGAAACTCTTCCTACAATCACAAACAAATTTTCATTTTCAAACAAGCATTATCACAAACAACCTGCAGATATTATTACACAAACACACTCACCAGACTATCACCAATCTCACATCTAGTTTTGAGGGGAACGCTCTTTGGCCTTGATGCCACCTTCACCGATGACTTGGAAACTTGCCTTAATGACTCCCCAAATAACGAACTCGCTTTCAGACTCTATAGTTCAATTTGATCACATACCACCCACCATCATCAAACTTCAGCTACACATTTCCAAAACCTTGAAAAAAAAGAGAGATGGGTTTGGTTTGTACATACCCTGGTAGCGAAAGAAGGAGACATAAGAGCAGTTGAATGCTGGGAAGAAAGATTGGGGAGAAAAGCTCCACGAGCACAGCAAGCAATTCCAGTCTCCATAGCCAACCCAAGTATGAGGAGGACACTGATTCTCTCAACCTGCTGCTGCTAGTGTTGATTGGACATGGAAGGGGGGGAATGGAGCTGCAAAGTTGCAGGAAAGGGAGTGGATAAGGCAGTGATTAAGTTTCTGCCGCGTGGGTTATGGTTACTTGAAAGGATGATCAAGTGGGTGGACATGGGGTGAGGATAATTTGGATCACTCGTTCATATGTGGCTCTGGAATTGTCCTGAAAATAGATATGGTCCGTCACTCCTCAGCTCTAATGGCTTTGAATTTTAGGTGTTAGGTGTTCATTGTTACCGTTTGGATTGCGACTGACTCGTGTAGCACAACACTCCCCGTTTCTTAACTACCACTACAAAATGTAATCATACGGTTTTGTGAGATTAGAGACGACGGGGTTTTGAGAAAGTTGGAAGACATTGATTGGAAGTGATGACATAAGATGATATGTACACAATTTGGTATAGTGATGACATACGATGTGCCCCATAAGCGTGAGCCCATAACTTTTCAAATTAACCCAATATCAATAGTAGGGGACACTAATAAAAACTCACAAAGGATGTTTATCCCCGTCCCATTGAAATTAATACATGGTAAGTAATTATGTTTTGTGGTGTTTACTTATATTTTACCTTTTGTATTTTACATTTATATCATACACGTGACTATTTTCAAATTCATAAATAAAAGTCACAATTCGGTTGACAAGTAGAGGATGATCAATCTAATTATACTCGAGTTATAATAATCATGATGGTTATGATTATTGTTATTCTTTTAAAGAACTAACTATGAATTTTGACATGTTACTATTACGGTTATGGTTTGGCTATTAAATTTAAAAGTAATCACAACGCTAACATTAAACTTGACCAAATTCATAATTTTAGGTTAACGCAATCAAAATTAATTGTATTTTCGATTTTGGTCAATTACGATATTGATCCATTAATGAAATTTCGTTACATTTACACTCATTTTTATTACTAATAAGTAAACACAACTAAAATTCAAACAAATGACTGAATTGAACTAATGCCTCGTTCTCCTTTACTCACCCGTGATGACAAATGGTGTAAATGTAATTAACTTTTGTTAATGATCTCAATCATAAAACTAACTCATTTACTTAACCATTTTGTAAATATAATTTCATTATGATCGATGTTATTCCATCTACCAATTTCTTTATTCAAATTTTGAATATAGAAAAATTAATCAAATATTTACGCTATACTCAGAAATCAAGAAGGGAAGGGTAATAAATTTTATCTTAATTTTTTTTTTCTATTTTTGAAAAAATTCTATATTTAAATAATTTTTTATTTTACAATTTTTTTATTGATTTTACTTTGTTTTACTATATATCTCCTGTATTAAAATTTCCTCCGTGAATAGCAATATTATCTTTTTAGTTTTTAGAATCTTACTAATTTCTTTTAAGTTTTGCAATCTTTCAACCAATTTGGGAGAGTAAATCGAAATGGAGAACAATCCAGGTATTAAAGTGATTGTTGGAGAACTTAAACTCAAAATAAGGAGATGAATGAAATCAATTTTCAAATGAATGAGTTCAAGGGATTTGAGGTTAGGTATCATATGATACATCTACAAAAATAAAATTATAAGATATTTGTGTGGTCAATGGATGAGCATTTTAACGATTTTTAATACAAGGTATTTGCATGACTTAGTACTTGTTCACAACACTCACCTTAGGTTTTGTCCATTATAATTTCTTTAACTTTTATAAAAGTATCTAATGAAGATTTAAATTGTCTTTAATAGATAAAATATTTTGTGCGATAAAAGAAAAGAAAAGAATCCTAGCCTTTTTTTTTTCGGAGTGGAAAATGTATTATATAGAGCTTAGTTGATGAAAAACAAATTAAAGAAATAGTTCCTCTGGTGTTTCAAATGTGCTAGATGATTTTCAATGAAGGGATAATAGGGATATAAAGCAAATAAATTGGGTATATAAAACATTTTAACAATAGAGATCAAGATACAAATACCCTGCCTACCATATGAAAGCTAGATGATAAATAGATTAAAGATGGTTTGTTCACTAATCAAGGAGCCGGTAAATGGGGTAATTTGTAAGGATGACCCTCCCAACGAGAACATATTTGAATTTTGATCTGCCCTCACAAACTTATATTTTATAACCTTCAACTGATGTCAAACTTTTTTACATTGATGATGACCTTGCAGTCGGGATGATATTTTCAACTCGATGGTGAAATATCCCTAGTTCGATGACACTTCGTATCGTGAGTTACACACTTTGACGCTATCTTGATCCCACCGTTTCTCACTATAAAAGTGATTACGCAAGCCTATTGCAATGAGTTAAGCCCTAACCTAATTTTACAAAAGCAACCCAACCTTCAAATCCCTGATTCTTTACGACCATTCTGAAGAAATCCAACTTAGTGCATTGAAACATGCAAAACCCTAACCTAATTTATTATTTTTTTAAATTTTTTATCATTACTATAATATTTTTCATCCTATTTTTTTTTTTTTATGAAAGAATGAAAATTAAATTAAATTGTCTAAAATCATTTTAGAATATCAACCTGGAGACATCTTAAAATCTTAACCAAAAAATTGCTACAAGCCTCCACTGACCTCCACTTACCTATCGTGGTGCCTCCTTTAGTTTATCATCTATTAAACCCAATTTGGAAGCCCCAAGGAAAATTAATTAATTAATTAAACAGAAAAAAAAAAAAAAAGTAAAACAAAGAAAAGCCCTAACGAAGAAGAAGAAGAAAAAAAAAAAGAAATATTTAACGTGGTTGCACACGTGTGTAAATCCAGTTGAAATTTTTTGTTATTGTTCTTCGGAAAGGTCGAAGCGCCGGTGAAAGAAACGCCGAGAGAGAAGGGTTTTAGCTCACAATACTCTTAAAAACTTTCATGGAGATTGGAGCGAACTGTAGGGTTTTGGACCAACCTCGATTCTTATGCGCGCCAAAGGGTTTTCAAATCCCCAAAGAACCCTCTACTATTTTTCGAAATGGTTCCTTCTATAAACCCCCAACAAATTTCTATTGCAAAGCCATTCTCAAAGACCTCCAAGTACCTATGGAAAAGGTTGTTCTTTTATGCTTCTTTAGCTGAATTAGATTTTATTTATAGCTTTTAAACTTTTGTTTCAGTTCTGTTTCTTTAGATATTTGGACGACGGCGATAGAGGACTTATTTCTGTTTCTTTTATGTTTTCCTTTTACTCAGAAGGAGGTCAATGTTATACATGAGCTTTCGAGTTTGGTGGCTTTATCCCCATTAGATGGTCGTTATTGGGGTAAGGTCAAGGACTTGGCTCCTTATTTAAGCGAATATGGCTTAATCTTCTTCAGGGTTCTTGTTGAGGTACTTTTTGAATTTGATTGATTGGTTTCGTATAATGTAGTTATATGAGTTTGTTTGATGTTCTCCTTGCAGGTTTCTTAAGTTTTATTTTGATTTTAGTGTGATGGGAGGAAGCTCTTTGTTTTTATAATATGATCGATTGAAGGGATTTTGTGTTTTCTACTATGCTTTAGATCAAATGGCTGGTGAAGCTGTCGGAAATACCTGAAATCATTGAGGTCCCAAGATTCAGTAAAGATGCTTCTTCATTTTTACTAGGGATTATTGACAATTTCTGTGAGGATGATGCTTTGGAGATTAAAAAAATCGAAAGAGTGACAAATCATGATGTGAAAGCTGTTGAATATTTCTTAAAACAGAGGTGTCAATCACATCCTGAGATTTCTAAGGTGGGATTTACCTTACTACTTCCTGTTTGTAAAGAAACTGTTTTTCTTGTATATGTTAGTAGCGCATTGATAATGTAAAATTGTATATGTTAACAATAAACTTTATTTGTTCGTGGAAGATTATAAGATCTCTTAACAATTCTTCTTTGCATTTCAGGTGCTTGAGTTTTTTCATTTCTCTTGCACTTCTGAGGACATAAACAATCTTGCCCATGGACTCATGCTGAAAGAGTCATTGGAAAATGTTATGCTTCCTTTCATGGACAACCTGACGAATGCAATAAGCACTATGGCCAAGGATAATGCTTGTATTCCAATTCTTTGCCGCACCCATGGACAGGTTTTAGGCTGATGAAATATACGTTCTATTAATCTTTTTGACTGTTTAGATCCTAAACTATTTCATGGTTTGGTGCTTATGTCATTCTTAGCGTGTTGAGTTTTAGTGACTTAAAAATGTGTTCCATTCTTATGAGCAAGACCCTTTTGTGTTTGTTTCTCTGATTTTATAGCCAGCTTCACCTTCAACCTTGGGAAAGGAAATGGCAATTTTTGCAGTTAGACTTGGTAGAGAAAGGTTGGAAGCTTCCAAGGTCAAGATAATGGGAAAGTTTGCTGGTGCAGTTGGAAATTATAATGCACATCTCGTTGCATATCCAAATGTTAACTGGCCTAAAGTGGCTGAAGAGTTTGTGAACTCTTTGGGATTGTGCTTCAATCCCTACGTAACTCAGGTCTGTCTTTATATTGAAATTTTTCTTGCCTTTTGATGAAAAAATTTGTTTCATTCTTTGCTGGGCTTAAGTGGCTAAATGTATACTAGTCAATAAAGGATCTTGTTTGTGGGTTTTTTGACTTTGAAGAATAAGATGTAAATTTGTTTCAGTAGACAAGGATGCTATGCGTTTCTTCCGAAATTATATAATGGACATAAGTACTGGACATTATATGTATAGATTTGGTTATTATGCAAAATTGCTAACTATATAATTGTACATCTTTTTTTTCAGATTGAAACTCATGACTACATGGCTAAACTCTTTTTTACCATTGTGAGATACAATAATATCTTGATTGATTTTGACAGAGATATTTGGGGTTATATATCTTTGGGTTATTTTAAACAGGTGAGTATTTTAGAGTATCTAATCATTCTTATTTATTATGGAAGAAAAGATTGATTATATGATCACTTTTTTGTGCAGATAACAAAGGTAGGTGAGATTGGTTCTTCAACAATGCCTCACAAAGTAAATCCCATTGATTTTGAAAATAGTGAAGGTAATCTTGGTGTAGCTAATGGAGCATTGGCCCAATTAAGCGAGAAGTTACCCATATCTCGGTGGCAGGTATACTTTTGTTTTGTCATATTTTTTTTATAAGATACCTTTGTTTTGACATTTGATCTTCTCGTCAATTTTTGAGTTGGTAAATGGTAACTAATGTGTGGGATGTGACGATGTGGGTGTGGGTTGTAGTTCCATATTCATGTTTCCTCAAGTCTTGGGCTATGTATTTTATTTTTATGGTATTACAAGTATGCTACATAACACAAAAGTATATTTAACAATGTAAAATCTGTATTCTTTAGTTTCAAATAAACATCGTACTCATCAAAATTTTCATTTCATGGAGGTCTTCTGTGATTGTATTTAACTTGGAAAGCTTATGTCTCTTTTGTAGCGTGACTTGACTGATTCTACTGTCTTAAGGAATATGGGAGTTGGACTTGGACACTCTCTTCTTGCCTACAAAAGTACACTTCAGGGTATATCAAAGCTTCAGGTACTCATAACGTAATGAACACAATAAACATTAATGATCATTAGTTTTTCTGAATGGGTGGGTTATGATACATGACCACTCAAGTTAGTTTTGCTGATGGATAATGGGAGAAAATTAAAGAGAGAACAAAAAGTGAGAGCGTATAACATTAATGAGAAAGTGAGTTGGCAGAATCAATAGAATTGGACACCTGTTTTGTGGTTAAGACAACTGAGAACTCCAATTTCTCATCTACTGATTGGTTCTAATGGAAGTTCAAGTCTATAATTAACTTATCCAAACGGAAAAATTGATCTGCAGACGTGTTGAAATAGCTTATAAAATTCTGGCTACTAGGAAGCACTGTTAACTTTTAGCATAATCTGGGTGATTTAGAGGAAACACGTTTTACAAACTGATGTAATGCAACTATTACATTCTTTGCTTTTTAAGCCTCATATGTTTTAAGGCTTTTAACACAGTCTTCCTCCTGGCTTTGTCCATATTATGTGGGGCGTTTCTTAAACTCAATTATCATTGCGTTATAGGTAAATGAAAGCCGTATCAATGAAGATTTGGACCAATCCTGGGAGATCCTTGCCGAACCAATTCAGACAGTACGTATCTTGCTAAGCATTTTTCTTTAATTGCTCCCTAGGTGCTAGTGTTCCATAAACTCTCCTGAGACTGCTGGTTGTTTGCTTGGAGGTGGTTTTGTTACTCCCATTTAGTAGCCTTGTAGCGATCAGATTGGTCACTATAGAGTTAAAGTTTCTTATAGAGAGTTAACAACGGTGTTGTATTTGCTTAATCATCGCTTATCTATTTGTTAAAGGTCATGCGACGATACGGTGTTCCAGAGCCTTATGAGAAGCTAAAGGAACTAACCAGAGGAAAAACAGTTACCAAGGAAAGTATAAGGAGATTTATTGAAGGGTTGGAATTACCTAAAGAAGCCAAGACAAATCTGTTGGAACTAACACCACATAGCTATGTTGGAGCAGCGGTTGAATTGGCTAGGGATGTAGACATGGCCTTGAATCTTGTGAACAGAGGTGAGCTCTTTTAAACTCCGGGGCATTGATTTCACAAGGTCACATTTTTGCAAGTGATGTACAACATTTGAGCATACAACTTTGGTTCTATCTTCTCATTCCTATTCCAATTTCTGACCTTTTTACAAAATTTATGTAATTTAATAAATGCATGAAGTTTGTGAGGGAAAGTGTTTGTATATTTTGTCTATGGTTAATTCCAAAAATGTTGTCAACTCGAGTATAGCTTGGTTGAGGCAAATAAGAATCATTCACCTCATGCAACGGATCGAACTTAAAAAAAGAAAATTCATTCTAAAGTGAGAAGATGTGTAAGAAAACGTTACAAATGCGTAGTATTAAATTTTGGTTTGATATATCTATATTTCTAAGTTTTTGTGAAACCCTTAAATATCATCCTAAGAATCAACTTTCAAGGTTTTCGTACAATTAAAATTTTGATTTGACCGATCAAAGAATACATTTAATTTTATTTATAATTTATAGACACTTCTATTTCAATTTGAATTTCTTTGCGTATAATTTAAGCTGAACTTGTAGAGCCAATTACATCTGCCTAAATTTGTATTTCACAAAAGAAGACAATTGTAATAGAAAAAACATGGCATGACTACCTCCCCAAAGAGGATAAAGTATCAATGCCTACTTTTTAGTTTTAAAAAGTCTAAAAAACATTATTTGATTTTTTAAAATAGAAATAACTTGCACAATTTTTAAAATCAAAATGTTTCGTATAAGATCCTATAACCTAATATAATTGTTATTTTGTACCTCCCTAGGTTAGAAGATAAGCTTTTAACTTATTTTTTTGTCGATTTTAATGGATGATTATGTGACTCCCAATCATACATACGTATGTTAGGAAGGGTAAGAAGGGAAATTCATCAACAATTAATGAGGGAGAATGAGTGGGAAAAAAAGAACGTGTAGGTGGGTCCCACTGAGTAGGAATTTGAGGAAGATTATTAATAGAATGATTGGGGAATACGGAGGTAGGTATCTTTTTGTTATCTTTAGGGTAAAGGGAGGCGACAACAGCCGTGAAGGGGGGTATCCTTCTTGTAAAGGGTGCTGGTATGTTCTTTGTTATTTACTGTTCTTATCTTTATTTCATATTGTGGCTGTATCTTTTGGCTACATATATAAATAAAAAATCACAAAGTGCTGTCTCTGTTTAGCCACTATTGGGTGTTTTATTAGATATTGTGTAAGAACCCTGACATTTGGTATAGAGCCCAAAAACTGGGTGTTGTTATGCGTCGAATGACACAAAGACAAATGGAGGAAAGAATGGAAGGAACTGAGAAGGAGCTGTTGAGCATGAAAGAAATGTTACTGGAAATGAAGAAGTCTATGGAAAAACTTACGGAGGAACTAAGAGAGAATCATAACTATAAGAAAAGAGATGAATCTAGAACTTCTGATGGATCAAGCATGAAGTTGAAAGGAAAAATAGAAGAATCAGAAGTTTGTGATGAGGTGAATGGAAACAATGTGGATCGAAGTAAGTACAAAAAGTTAGAAATGCCTATGTTTTTAGGTGAAAATCTAGAATCTTGGGTATATAGGACAGAACATTTTTTTGAAATCAACAATCTGCCAGAAACAGAGAAGATCAAAGTGGTTGTGGTCAGCTTTGGACAGGATGAAGTGATCTGGTACCGGTGGACACATAATAGGAAAAAAGTAGAGTCATGGGAAGACTTGAAAGGAATGATGTTTGATTTCTTCAGGGACTGAGGACAAACGAGTCTAGTGGCACGCTTGATTAGGATTCAACAAGACGGATCCTACAGTGATTATGTGAAGAAATTTGTCACATATTCAGCTCATCTCCCTCACATGGAGGAAAGTGTGTTGCACGATGCTTTTCTGTCCGGTCTGGAACCCAATCTTCAAGCGAAAGTCGTTAATCGTTACCCTCAAACATTGGAAGAATGTACGAGGGAGGCCCAACTAGTCAACGATCGGAGTGTAGCAATGAAATTGACTAAGACCGAGGGTAGGACAGTGGAACCAAAGAAAAAAGAAGAGTACGCAGGAAAAATCCAAGATGGAACAGACAAAGGCTACATGAGGAGGACAGATTTCCCCATAAAACAAGTAACTATACCTATTAAGGGTAGTTATCAAAAAAGTGAACCTCCTATCAAACGACTTTCAGACGCAGAATTCAGGTCCAGATTGGATAAGGGCCTATAGTTTTAAATGCAATGAGAAATATACACCAGGGCACAGATGTAGAGTGAAGGAAAAAAGGGAGCTGATGTTATTTATCATGAATGAAGAGGAGAGCAAGGAAGAGGAAGGCAAGATGGAAGAGGAACCAGGAGAAATTATGGAATTAAACCATCTGGATCTTGCAGAAGTAGAGGAAATAGAATTGAAGACAATCCATGGGATGACATCGAAGGGAACGATGAAGCTGAAGGGAAGTATAAAAAGCAAGGGAGTGGTGGTGCTTATTGATAGTGGAGCAACCCATAATTTTATACTTAACCGGACAGTAGAGGAAAATAACCTATACTTGGAAAAAGGTAATCCGTTTGCAGTTACAATTGGAGATGGCAGTAGGTGTACAGACAAGGGTATTTTCAAGAGAGTAGAATTTGAGCTACAAGGGGTTGTGGTGATGGCTGATTTTTTAGCAATTGAGTTGGGAAATGTGGATGTAATATTAGGTATGCAGTGGCTGGATACAACAGGCACAATGAAGATACATTGGCCATCCCTAACCATGTCCTTTTGGTCGGCAAACAGAAAATTATCTTGAAAGGAGACCCATCCCTCATCCAAGCAGAATGTTCCCTGAAAACCATTGAGAAAACGTAGGAAGATGAAGATCGGGGTTTTCTGCTGGAACTCCAAAATTATGAAGTAGACACTGATGTGGAAGTGGAGTAGGCAATGAAAGGGGATGAAGAAAATATCCCAATGATTAAATGTTTGTTACAACAGTATGCAGACATCTTTGAGGATCCAAAATGGCTGCCCCTAAGAGAGAAATATATCATCGTATATTGGTTTTACCAAACCAGAGGCCCATCAATGTCAGACCATATAAATATGGTTATGTACAGAAGGAAGAAATTGAGAAATTGGTTGTGGAAATGCTGCAAGCAGGAGTGATCTGTCCCAGTCATAGCCCTTACTCCAACCCTATTTTATTGGTCAAAAAGAAAGATGGAGGGTGACATTTTTGTATAGATTACCGAAAGCTCAATCAAGTGACCATATCTGACAAATTTTCTATCCTAGTGATAGATGTACTGCTGGATGAATTACATGGTGCCACGGTTTTCTCGAAATTAGATTTGAAGTCTGGTTACCATCAAATAAGGATGAAGGAGGAAGATGTTGAGAAGACTGCGTTCAGAACACATGAGGGTCACTATGAATTTTTTGTCATGCCCTTTGGTCTTACAAACGCACCAACCACCTTCCAGTCCTTGATGAATCGGGTCTTCAAACCCTTCTTAAGACGATGTGTATTGGTTTTCTTTGATGATATACTTGTATATAGCATGAATATATCATAACATGAGAAACACCTAGGGATGGTATTTGTAGTGATGAGGGATAATCATCTATTTGTAAATAAGAAGAAGTGTGTCATAGCTCACTCCAAAATCCAATATTTGGGACACCTAATCTCTAGTAAAAGAGTACAGGCTGATGAGGAGAAAATCAAAGACATGGTGAAATGGCCTCAGCCGAAGCATGTCACAGGTTTGAGAGGATTTATGGGATTAACGGGCTACTATCAAAGGTTTGTTAAAGGATAAGAGAAATTGCAACTCCTTTGACTAGATTGTTGCAAAAGAATTCTTTTGTGTGGGATGAACAAGCACTGTGGCTTTTGAAAAATTGAAGATTGCCATGACTAATATCGTGGTGCTAGCCTTGCCTAATTGGGATCTACCTTTTTTAATTGAAACAGATGCTTCAGGGACAAGATTGGGAGTTGTACTATCACAAAATGGTCACCCCATAGCCTTCTTCAGCCAGAAATTGTCGATCCGAGCTTAGACAAAGTCCATTTACAAAAGAGAATTGATGGTTGTAGTATCGTCAGTACAGAAATGGCGTCATTATCTATTAGGGAGGAAGTTTACAATTATTTCGAATCAAAAGGCATTGAAATTCCTCTTAGAACAGAGGGAAGTACAACCCCAATTTCAGAGATGGTTAACCAAACTTCTAGGGTACAATTTCAAAATTTTATACCATCTCGGATTACAAAACAAAGCAGCAGATGCCCTTTCTAGAATTGAATATCCGTTGGAAGTGAACTCCTTGACGACAAATGGCATTGTGGACATGGAAGTGGTAGACAAGGAAGTCAACCAAGATGAAGAATTACAGAAAACCATCAAAGAGTTGAAACAGAATCCAGAGGGAATCAACAAATTTAGCTAGGAGAATGGGAAACTGTTTTACAAGAAGAGAGTGGTATTGTCAAGGAATTCTTCATTGATCCCATATTGCTGCATACATTCCATGACTCGATCTTGGGAGGACATTCAGGATTCTTGAGAACATACAAGAGAATGAGCGGGGAGCTGTACTGGGAGGGAATGAAGGTTGATATAAAGAAATATGTGGAGCAATGTGAGATTTATCAAAGGAACAAATACGAGGCCACGAAACCAGCATGGGTATTACAACCAATCCCTACTCCGGACGCCATACTAGAAGAATGGTCAATGGATTTCATAGAAGGATTACCTAAGGCAGGGGGGATGAATGTGATAATGGTGGCAGTGGATAGATTGAGTAAGTATGCTTATTTCATTACTATGAAGCACCATTTCACAACTAAATAGGTGGCGACTACATTCATTGAAAAGATTATCAACAAGCATGGGATCCCAAAATCCATAATATCAAATAGGGATAAAGTTTTCATTAGTCATTTTTGGAATGAACTATTTGCAGCTATGAGAACTAAACTAAAAAGAAGTACGGCGTTTCACCCACAAACGGATGGACAGACAGAAAAGGTAAACCAATGTCTGGAGACATACTTGAGATTCTTATGCAATGAGCAACCTCAAAAGTGGCATAAGTTCATTATGTGGGCTGAACTGTGGTATAACACCACTTTCCATTCATCCATACGTTCCAACCCCTTCAAGTTTGTATATGGCAGGCAACCACCCCCTCTTTTATCTTATGGAACCGAAAAACTCAGAATGATGAGGTAGAAGTAATACTAAAAGAGAGAGATTTGGTATTGAATGCCTTGAAGGAGAATCTTCATTTAGCCCAAAACCGCATGAAGAAGTGGGCAGACACCAAAAGAAGGGAGTTGAAGTTCAATGTGGGTGATGAAGTATACCTGAAGCTCAGACCTTATAGGCAGATATCCTTAGCTTGGAAAAGATGTGAAAAGTTGGCGCCAAAATTCTATGGACCTTACACAATCATTGAAGAAATAGAAGAGGTGGCATATAGATTGAAACTTCCACCAGCGGCGAGTATTCATGATGTGTTCCACATCTCGCAGTTAAAGCTCAAGTTGGGTAAGCAGAATGTTGTGCAGCAACAACAGCCTATACTGACAACAGATTTCAAGTTACAACTATGACCAGAACATGTATTGGAAATTCGCTGGAACAAGGATTTGGGAGCTAATGAATGGCTAGTCAAGTGGAAGAATTTACCGGAAACTGAAGCCACATGGGAAGCTGTCTATCAAATGAATCAACAGTTTTTCACATTCCACTTTGAGGACAAGGTGAATTTGGAACCGAGGGGTGTTGTGAGACCTCTAATCATACATACTTATGTTAGGAAGAGTAAGAAGGAAAATTCACCAACAATTAATGAGAATGAGTGGAAAAAAGAGAACGTGCAGGTGGGTCCCACTGAGTAGGAATTTGAGGAAGATTATAAATAGAATGATTGAGGAATAGGGAGGTAGGTATCTTTTTGTTATCTTTAGGGTAAAGGGAGGCAGCAACAGCCGTAAAGGGGTATCCTTTTTGTAAATGGTGTTGGTATGTTCTTTGTTATTTAATGTTCTTATCTTTATTTCATATTGTGGTTGTATCTTTTGGCTATATATATATAAATAAAGAATCACAGGTGCTGTCTCTGTTTAGCCACTTTTGGGTGTTTTATTAGATATTGTGTTAGAACCCTGACAGATTACTAGGCTATTTGTTAGTATAGTTTGATTTAAGATAAAACAAAATTATGATTTGAAATCTAAATCCAGATGCCACTTATAAAACAAATAACATTCTAAGGTTTAATTTTGTTTAAAATAAAATAAAATTAGAATTTAAAATCTAAATTTTCTCTATAAATAGCTAAATTAATTAAACATTCAAATTTCCACAATATTTCCACCTTTTTTTTATTATCCCATTCAATATGTATGTACGTATGTATTTATTCCCATTTTTTTTCAAAATTTTGTTGTAACATTCATGTATTTAAGTCCCATTTTTTTTAGGTAAGAATTTATTTGGGCATTTGAAGTCTATATTTGTTTGATGAGTTTTGTTCATTTTCTTGGAAATATCACTTTTGTAGCGTTTTTTACGGAGTTTTAACTACTATAACCTAAATATAGTGTTTTATTACAAGTTTGATCTCATGTTGCCAAATTTTTCATAAATGTCCTAAAGGACTTTAATTTTAGACAAACGTATAGCCCTAAAGACCAAACTACCCATCTTTATATTAATAACATATTAAAAAAATAAGAAAATAAAATAAAAAAAGTGGACCAAGATTTGCATTTATTAAATATTCTAAGTAAATATGGTATGTGATTAATTCTATTATGATTATAATCAAAATTACTCCATAATCTTTTTGTTCCGGTGATTTTGTTAAAAAATTCTTCCTTCCCTCCGACCTCTTTTCGTCCATTCTTTATTATTCTGTTCATCTCCTTCAAATATTTTCGATGAAAAAGGGTTTATGGTTATATACAAAATTTGTTAGAGTATATGAAAAATGTATAGTATATTATGTAGTTCATGCTTCGAAATTTTTTTAAGGTATATGAAAAATATATAGTATATTTTGTAGTTTATGTTTCAAATTATTTTTAGGGAATATGAAAAATATATAGTATATTATGTAGTTTCTGGTGTACAAACTAAGTATGTTTTCTGGAAATTTTTTCTATCTTCCGAATATGGTGAAGATGTTTATTTATAATAGGCGTTTTTAGTTATGTAACTGTTAATAGGTTTTTTCGAAAAATCCCCAAGTACCTAACTGTTAATAGGTTCTATCTTCCCAATTTTTTCTGGTTCTTTATTCTTTTTTGCCACATTAATTTTATTGATCACTTGGGGTGCCAAGGTACTTTTGGATGTGGGAGTTTCTCACAATTATTTTCTTGTAAATTTCAATCGACTTTCCACCATTTCTTCTACTATTTCTGCATAAGCTATGACTTCTGATAGCCATTGGAAACGTTGAAGTTTTACTTTCTCTCTTAGGTCCATTCGTAATCCCTATTAAATCTGGCAATCAAATGTTGTTCACTTTCCATCAAGTTCGTCCGAGCTCCCAACCGGTGAAACTCCTCAATGTACTCTGCTCTTTTTTAGGATATTTGTCGGCAATTCTGGTATTGTGTATATAGTGTGTTCATAGTTTGGAGGTAAGAACCTTTGTTTCATTAATTTCTTCATTTTTTTCCCTGATCGAGTTGAGTGCTTCCCTTGTTTTTGTCGATTGACTACTACTTGATCCCACAAGGCTGATGTTCCACCTTTTAGTTTCAATGTCACCAAATGAACCTTCTTGTGCTCAGTTGTACCCATGTAATTGGGTTTTTTTTTAGTATTCTTAATCCAGTCAAGGAAGGTTTCAATATTTCGTTTGTCGTCGTATATAAGGAGGTCGATTTTCATTTTATATTCATATGCTTCTGCCCTTCGTTCTCTTAAAGGTGCAAATTGACATCCTCTATTGTTAATGGTAGCATCACTTTCTACTTCTTCGCTTGAGGAACTCCAATCTTGATTTTTCAATCACTGTTCTTCATATCTATCTCTTCTTCGTAACTGGTTTAGTCTTCCTTCCAGATGATTTTCTTGATTGATGTAGCCTCCCTGAAATTCTACACCTTTTCTTATTCGCGCTCCCCATTGTCATAGATTCGACTGTTCTTCTTCAGGTTGTAGTTGAATCATCTCATCTAATCTTCTAACTATAGCATCCAAGGTCTCTCGAATTCCCTCCAACGAATTCTCAACTGACAGCAAGCGTATGGTTGATGTTCTTGAAAAGAGGATAGGTGTTTCTCCCGCCTCTTGTAATTCCTCCGCTGCTAGAGCTCTGTTGCGGCGATTAGCCATCGATCCCAAGTCGGATGAAGCTCTGATACCAATTTGGTGTACAAACCAAGTATGTTTTTTGAAAAATTCCTCTATCTTTCCAATATGGTAAAGATGTTTATTTATAATAGGTGTTTTCAGGTACATAACTGTTAATAGGTTGTAACAACCTTAACAACTTTACAATCAGTTAGCTAAGTAGCTTATTTAGTCACATAAACAAATTAGGGTATATGAAAAAATATATAGTATATAATGTAGATATATGAAAAATATAAAACGTGGGAACGAAAGTGTGAAAAAGTTAGTTGAGGAAGATTTCTCTAATTGTGTTGCGAATGAAATTGAATAACGGCAAAATTGATCGGTGAAAACATGGACAACACCTGAAAGGTGAAGGGTGATTTTCTTTAATTGTGTTGCGAATGAAATTGAATAAAGTCAATTAGTAGAAATCATTTAATATAATATTACCATATTATATTCAACTTTATACTATATTAAAATTATTTCTCCAATAAATGATAATCTAATATTAAATACAAATATAAATCTCGATTACTTATTACATTAATTATGAGAGGTATAACATAGATAATAAATATAGTATAATATAATTCTAGTATTATATTATATATATTTTTGAAAATCAATTTTATTTATAATTGATGTGAAACTTAAAATGATTCAAAAATACACAAAATTTTAATTAAAATAATAAATGAAATTTTGAGACTTTTCAGTAAAATCATATATATATATATATATTTACTTTTCATTCATGGATTTGCCTTGCTTTACTAGAGATGAACTTCTAACGATTTTTTTTCTATTGCAAAATTCTTTTTATTTTATTATTAATATTCAAACATTTTCATTTAGGTTACTTTCCATAAATATAACCAAGTGCCAAAATATTTACGGCGTGTCTAACAAAATAAAAAAGAAAAAATCTTATTAATTAATTTTTCATATATAATGGTTATGTCGATATCTTGTAAAATTGGTTACAAGAGGCTCACCTGATTTGATCTTGTCAACAAGTCACATAACATGACTAAGGTTGGAGGTTCTTAAGTTGACAGTTTACAGAACATCTGCTACATGAAGATCGTAATTAGGTTTTAAGCCTAGTTAACCTAATTTTATGAGCATGGGTGAGAGATCTGAGGTAATAAAACTGGTTTATCACCTAGACATCGTATATTAAAATTCGGTATAATGATTATGCTTGAATGTTTCACCTAGACTTAGGATTTGTTTAAGTTAGCCTAAATATTATCCTAAAGTTTTAAAATACCCTTAAAATCGTTATAAAACAATTTAGCTAGAGAAAAGTAGCATACTTTTAGCTCTAGCGTCCCTAAGAGTTCACACCATGAGTTCCATGTAGGGCTTTGGGTTGTGCGTAGGAGTGGACTCCAATTGGAGAGTTCATACATTCCAGGTTTGCCCTTGAATATCAGAGATGATTTTTCACTTCTTTTTGTTTTTTTCTTTGCGATTAATTCATCTCATCTTCATATTATTACTTCTTTTTTCTTCAGATTCTCATTTGTTCTTGTTCGTGATTTTTCTTCCTTTCCTCTACTAGAATTTTTTCCCTCGTCATCTCTCACATATATTTTTTTCTTTTTTCACTTCTTCAAATTCTCACTTGGTAAAAGATTTTCGTCATCTCTCATATATTTTCTCTTTCAGTTCTAAATG
Source organism: Cucumis sativus (assembly GCF_000004075.3). Lineage (NCBI taxonomy): Eukaryota > Viridiplantae > Streptophyta > Magnoliopsida > Cucurbitales > Cucurbitaceae > Cucumis > Cucumis sativus. Next base: position 5,475,715 of record NC_026659.2, on the reverse strand, counting down.
ATCGTATACTAAGATCTAAAAGATATTGGTACACAGTATTATACTAAATATAAATGATCTTGGTATACGATCGTGAACCAAGATATTTTCGATTGGTACACAATCATTTAGAAATTTTGATATGTGATCATGTATCATTTTCTACACGATCGCGTATTACGATCATTTAGAACAAGAATTACACACATGTGTGTGGCCAGTGTTGATACTGTCTACATAATCGTGTATCATTTCCTACATGATCGCATATCATGATCATTTAGAAGAAAAATTACACACGTATGTCTGATTAATCGTGTTGACTAGACAATTTTGCTATTTTTTTTATTGTGGACCTATGACGTTTTTCTGTTTTCAAAATTATTCTATATAGTGTAAATATTTTACATGTTTGTTATATTTTGAAGAAAAAAAAACCATTTTCTTAATTCTTTTTATAAAACTTCACTAAAATAGATTTTCTTATATTATTTAATTTTTAATTAAAATTAGAACATAATTAGTTTGATATTCTATTAAATATATTAATGAGTTAGTTTTAATTATAAATTAGGAATTTTCTAATATTTACAATTATATAATAGATTCTTAATTAATTTTTTTTATCAATACATTGAATGATATTTATTTTTTAAATAATCAATTTGTTACTATATCAAACTTTATTTCATAAATTAAATACAAAATATTTTTTTCATAAAATTCTAATAACATAACCACAAAACGCATTTATCTTTAATTCAACCAAACAACTTTTATGGTTTTCTCCTCATTATCTAAATAAATAAGTCTAATTACACAATTCTCTAAACTTTCATATATATATATATATATAAATAAATAAATAAATAGTGTAAAATTATTTTACACGAAAGTTTGACCCAATTTATTTTTCAGCCCTCCTTTTTACCCTTCACTTTTTATATACACAGTTGTGAACTTCCAAAATGGTTTTCTTTTCAAAACCTATATAAGTAAGAAATGTTTCTCTATTTAAAAAAAAAAAAAAACATTTACCCTCATAAATGTAAGCAATAAGTTTCGAAGAAGAAATCAAGGTATGTATATTTGATATATACAACACAATATGTTTTAGTTTTCTAAAAATAAACCAAATTATATTTAATAAGTACAATATATCATCTTATAAATCAATCTTGGTATATGATTTTTTTTTTTGGTGTATTTGTAAACGCACCAAAAAAAAAAGTAAATTTAAATGTGATTTTTGCTTACCTTTCTTAGTCTTTTGTTCACATTTTTTAGTCCATAAAAAGTCTATTTGGTTTATACTTGAGATGTCAATAAAAAGATAATCAAATTTCAACCGAACCTAGCAAAGGACATTAAAACTATAATTGAATGACAATTGATTTAGAAAAAAAATCATTTAAAATGGATATTACATTAGGACTTTGATTATTTTGCAACGGAAGAAACATTCTTAATACTATAACTAATGTCAAGAAAAAGTTAATTTTTCTTAATCTTTAATATTGGGTCATTTTACTTTGTCGTTACTAGAATTGGTGCGAAAATTCTAATAGTAAGAGAAAGTAAGACGATAGTGACAAATTAAGAATAAGATATTTAAAGTGTGTCGCACTTTTTTTTATTTTGTAGATATGACACAATTTAGTGTATTAAGTCTATTATGTGTACTAGTGACTTTTTACGAGTCGAATTATTTAGTGTGTTTTTTATAAAAGATAATAAGTGATACTAAAAAAACTCATTTTCTAAGCTTATTTGGCATGATGATGTATGCAGGAGTGAAGAGTACTTTTAACTAAGAGTCCTTTTAACTATTGTTAAAAAGGATAGTGCTCGATGGCTTGATCTCACAGGTAATGATTGAACAAAAAAGAAGAAGAAAGCTTCATATTTCAACTTGGTATATCATATGTCTGTTTTTTTTCCTAATTAATCTTTACCTATGGAAGATTGAAGAATACCAATTTGCCCATTCTCTCTGATTTCTTCATCATTTCTTCGAATCTTTTACACACCCATTCCTACATATTTCGCTTTCACTTCCATTTGGGCATTAATTTTTTTACGCTTTTCGAGTTTTTCCCACCTCTCGGACAAAACCCATAAAATAGAAAGTCTCGTCTCTTAGCCCAGAAATTGATAGCTTGTGACCCACCATAAGTTTTATGTGTTCAACTTGGTAACTGTTCGAAAATTATTGGTATGGTGTTCATATCCAATCCTGAATCCCTTAATACCCTCCATATCGGTTTACTTCTGATCTAATACTAAATGGGTTTTGAAATTGGGTTTCGTTTCACAGATTGATCGAAGAGATTTCTGCCGTTGAGTAAGTCAACAATCTCAATTTTTTTTTTTTTTTTTGATTATTTGGAATGTTCAAAATTTTGTTTGAAATTGCTTCTTAATGCTGATATCTCTTTGTTTTCTAAGATTTGAAACCTGAATATTATTTGAGATAATTGCAGATGACCCTTATATTGGAATTTCTTTGAACAATGTCTGCTTATGGGAATGAAATGGAGCGCCAGTTCTCTACTCAGAGTCATTCTACTGGGGGAAGTTCTGGGAATTCAGGTATGGAGTTTAGTACATCCTTTTCTTTCCCTTATGGTCTCTTTTCATGAAGATGATTCAGTTTACTGAAAGAGAAGCATGTTTGGTTTGTTTCACAGAAGCAACAACAGAATCCAAAAACTTCCGGATATGGAGTGTTTGATTTCCTGAGGATTTTGTTATTGCCTTTATCACTTTGTCAAATATAATTTCCTTTTGTTTGATACTATATTAAATTACCTTCACTCCTCAGTTTAAGCTGTTGGGTCGATACATAATTTAAAACCTTTACTTTTATGCCAAGGATTACTCTTTGTTATAATAACTAATAAGATAAATACAGGATACAATTTTCTGATGTTGAGGATTCTTTTTTAGCTAATTATTGTCAGAAAATACATTACAAAAAAAAATAAAATAATAAAAGCAGAAAGCAATATAAATATTACATTTTTCAAGTGAGAAACATAGAAAAGGATATGAACTGATGGAAATATGTGTACAAAAAGGAGGATAAGTTATCCTCTTAGGAAAAAACAGTGGAGATTTGCAGAAAGTATTTGAATTAGCATTAATGGAAAAGAATTGATACTCACAAAATATCTAGTAACTAATATTTCTCTTTTCATCTAACCTTTTTTTTATTCTATTCTGCAGTCTCTATTATGTAGTCAATACAATGAGCAGTTAAATTTTACAGTATATGACTAGATTTATGAATCTATGATGTTTTTAATTGAAGGAAAACAAAAAATGAATGAAAACACTAGATAAAATTATCTCCCCAAACCACTTTTTGAATACTCATTGAAACAAGCAATTGCCTATTATCATTAATAGGCCATAATCTGAAAACGAGTGAAACTAATCTGATAGACGTGTTGTGGCATTGTGTTTGTCGTTCTTGTGATAGTCAACGTAGCAGTTATTGGTCATTGACATATAGCAATTTGATGGAAGAACTTTTACTGGCATTTGAGGCTCATAACCCTGAGTAGTTATTGTTATCCTTTTAATGAGGCAGATATGGGAAGCCGCTATATCATAGAGTCAGGATTCTACATGACACCTTTAACAGCAACGATTTTCGTTGGTGCTCTAGCTACTGTTGGAGTGTTACTTATCACTTTGTTGGTCTCATTGACTGTAATGTTGCAATATTGTCAAAACAGAAGTGAAGGAGTTGTTGAGATTCAGAGATCAAGTGTTGATTATGACTATTGCAAGGCTCTATCTGTGCATTTGGAGCTAAATGGCTTGGAAACAGATGGGATACCTTCATTTTGCAAGGAGTTTGCCATTCAATACATTAGAAGTGGTCAGTATGAACGAGATTTGGATTCTTCACTGCTGGTGGTCGATAATTATTTCTGTAGTGCTGCCAAAGTAGACAACGGTCAAGATATTGTATTGATGGACATAGATGACCTTCTTTTCACAAACCGTGATTACAATGACGTGCTAATCTCCAGGTATGTTCCTGATATCTGTATGGTGTTCTTTCTTTCTGTTCTGTCATTGATAATTATCATTATTGGTAATGATAATGCCAAATTTTGTTTCATTCTTTTGCTAGTTTGGTTTCCCCTTGCATCATATTTCATCTTTATAATCCTTTTCCACCTTGAAATTAAATTCTCAAAGGAGTTTACTGTTTACCTTTAACCATGAGAAATGCAAGAACATTATGTGTGTGGATATCAATATTTAGTGTTTGTTGTATTACAGTCTTCTGCTTCGGGTCCTGGTTGAGTAACATTAAAATAAATTCTCTCAATCAATTTAATTATGAATGCAGTGATTGTGTCGATCAGGCAAAGAAATTGAAGCAAAACTTTCTTCTAAAATTATACAAGAAACTCAGATCTTGCAGATGGCCTACGACCTTAATATCAAGAAAATCAGAAGTTAATAGGAATGCCACTATTGAACATCTTACTTCTGCAGGGTATAAAGGTTGGCTACAGCTGATTATGAGGTATCTTCGATATTTCTATTTTATTGGCAGGCTTTACAAAAAAAAAAAAAACCTTATTTTAGGATGTTATTGAAATCCTTCTTCCTCTTCCCCTTTTAATTTGGATCAAGGTGCTCTGTTTCATATCAGATCAAAACTATTTCTCAAACAAAACTTGTTCAACTAGTAGGCCAATCCTGGATATACTCAACTAGTACTTCCTGGAAATACTAGGAGCCTAGCTTTTTCCTTCCTATGTGGACATAATTTTTATGTTCTATAAACAGATTATCTGTCCTATGACAATTATGCATATTTAAGTATATTTTGTTTTTAAAAAAATCTTGCAGAATGGATGATGAAATGCAGATCAATCATCCGGTATACTTCAGTCGGCAACAAGCAGCATTGCAGAGCGAGGGATTCAGCGTTATAGGTGTGATTAGCAGCCACATGGATGCCTTGTCAGCACTATCTGTAGGAACTCGTATTTATAAGCTTCCAAACCCCATGTACTTCAAGTATCAATCATCAAAAATGGAGGAAACACACAAAGTTAGATAGTGATTTCCTCTGGAAATTTGTTGTCATGTGAGCCATTCTAAGATGTTGCACAGTCTGAGTCAGTTTAGGCTTCTCTAAAGCTGGTTGAGATTCACACAAGTTCTCTCATTCAAAATAGTAAAAAAGAAGCACATACAGTCGGAGAAGTTGCTATGGATTATCATGTTAATGCCATTCAATGGAGGCAATCACGTATTTAAGCAGTCATTTTCTGATTATTGTATATAATTTGATGGTCTTCTAATGAGAGGGGCATTGCAAGTATATTTCACTCGATCCTACATTCCTCGCCTTCAACGGCATCGACACCAATTGCCAGACCCTGGCAGCTGTCACATTATTTGTTATATTTTTTACCTCTTGTCCATGTTCATACCATTTTGTTTGTGGACCTGGAAATTTGCAACAATTTCTTGGATTGACCTTTTATGTTATTCAAATTGAAGGCCTTTGTTTGAAACCTTTTGGTTTTTACTTATTCTAGTTCCCTCTCTCAAGACCAGTGTTTCACTTTTACTTTTTTTTTTTCTTGTCAATTATTCATTCAAACACTCTCTTAATGTTTAGGAATCCCCACCCACCATCTTTTTGGTGAGAGGGAACACCTTTTCATTATAACATTGAAATCTGATAATCCTTTGTGTTTTGAAGGGAATTTCTAAGTTTAGAATGGAAAATAACAATTTGCATGTACTTTTCCATTCCCAGTGCAAATGAAATACTTCATAACAAGGTCAAAGATGAAATACTTCATAAAGTGTCAAAGATGAAATACTCGACTATCAACGATCATACACCATATCCAAATGATTCATAAAAAAACAATAAACAAAAGGAGGCAATCACTACATTGAAACTAAGAACCAAACTTCATTGAATAATATTCTATGGAAGAATGTAATTCATCTGAACACAAATTCAGAAAAGAAAATTTACAGCCATTGACATCTAAACAAACGATGAAAGCTATCTTTAATATCAAGGGAAGTTTCCATAACAAGAAACAGCAACAGAAGGCTCAAGAATCACAGAATTCACAAAACGCAGGTTATACTCATCAGGAATTAGAGCTTAACCTACTTCAGCACCGAAAAGAAAATTTTATGAAAATGAAATGTGTAAGATTTTACCACAACTTCGTTAGAACGAAAACCCCAAAACAGCAGGCTGCAATCGTTAGAATAGCTCTTTGCTCTCCAATTCTGGCAGAATTGGAGAAGACAACATCATACTTCTTTGTCATATTGGGATACAGAAGCCCCCATTTTCGCACAGGTCGAGCTCCCTGTTCTTCTTCCCCATCAAACAGCTGATATATGTAAGTTTGCATCACTCCTTCCCTCCTCAACGGCGTTCCGAAACCCGATTTCAGGTGTGCAACCAACCCCTTCAGGTACATTTCCGCGTATGCAGGATTCGCTTCGACCTCGCTGGGGTCAGTCCCAAAGCTTGGCCATCCAGTCTCCGTCACGATCAATTGAACATTCTCGTGTCCGGCCACAGCCATTGCACTAATCACTGCATCTATCATGGAGTCAAAAAGATTCCGGTACCGGACACCAGTGACCACATCATCTCTGAAATTGAAAGGGTGATTTTGAAACAGAGCATACGCAATTGGGATTTCGGAGATCAATCGGTACAAATTGTAAGGGTAAATATTGATCAAGAACGACGAATTAGTGTCTCGAAGAAACTGAAGCAAAGGCCTAATCACATCATCGGAAACAGGATCTTGAAACCTAGCCGCCGAAGGAGGGAACGGATTTGCCATTATACTGACGAACGAAAACGTAGTGGAAACCGAAATTTGACGAATCCCCAAATTTCGGAGCGCCGTGTAAACATTTCTGATTGCCGGTAATAGAAGCGTCGTTAAGTCAGGAGATGCTTCGAGAAAGTTGTTACCAACGGAGATAGTGGTGATGATGGTCCGAGGGTAGAAGGGGACGACATGAATGTAAAGCCATTGGAGAGCGGCGGAGCGATTGGCGGCGATGGGGGAGACCATGGAATTAGGGATTGTGAGGAGAAGGGTGATGTTGGTGTAGGCGAAGGCTCGGATTACGTTGGGATCGGAATCTTCGAGTCTGACGGCGGTGAGTTTGAGGGAATCAATGGCTTTGGGCACTGAGTCGGGTGGGTGGAGGCGGTGGGTGGAGTTGGGGGAGGCAGAGAAGGTGACACCGATTGTAGTGAGGGAGTTGGATGGATGGGAAAGTGAGAGAAAGAAGAGAAAGAGAGAAAAGGTAAGGAAGGATGAGGGGAGCAACATGGCGGAAGGTGGCCGGAGAGAGAAGTGATCGGCGGCGATTGAATTGGCAGTTATAGATTGGGGAATGTGTGGAGTGAGTGTTCACTGTTGCTGTGAGAGTGAGTTAGATTTGGCGGGAATTTCCGTTGCTATTCCAAACTTAGTCCTCATAATTTTTTTAAAAAAAATTTAAAGGGTTAATTATTTTATTATTCTTAATTTGGCTTTTATTAATTCTTTTAAGTTTTTTTAATAAATCTTAACAACAATTATTAGATCATTAGAAATTTTAAAACATCACACAAGAAATGAAATTTTGAATGAGGGCTTAAAGTGATTAATTGATACTTCATGTGTATTTCATTTTTTCATATAAGAAAGTTTAAATCCATTCTTTTATTTCTCATTTATTTGCTTCTTTTAGTTTTTTTTTTAATTTTTTTTTATATATATTTTTTATATACTTCATGTGCTGTTCAAATTTCATGACACTTTGAACTTGACTCTTCTCCTTGATTTTATGGATGGAGCCAATTGACACAAGCTAATAAATTAAAAGAATGCACTAATTTTATACATGTAGCTAATATATTCTCTACCTCACTTTTTCCATAGAAAATAAAACGTAATCTTTACATAAGAGTTGCAAAATAGCAATAATCACTGTACAAGAAAGAACTATACCCAAAAATGCTTTGGCACCGCTAACCAAAGCTTTGAGTTCATGTTGAATTTGCATTCAGTCTTCAGATTACCGAGTTCTCACTATTTATAATACGATGATGCTTAACAGTCAACGCAATCTGTGATGTTCAATCTTGTTAAAGATGTAGAAAGCGGAACCAAGTTTTGAAGATCCTTGTGCTTGCTCCAAGCTGCTTTAAACTGCTGGCCTTTGCTCCTGAGAATAACCAAAAATCAGAACCTCAAGTTTCAATCAGCACAAGTAAACTGTGATATGAGAAGAGCCCTAATCTTACTCCTGGAGCAGCATAAGTGCATCAACAACATGCTTTCTGATTGCATCACCAGATCTTCTTGTTGCAGCCTTTTCGTATAACATTGCAAGTTCGTCCACCAATCTGCCACCAGTATATAGTTATATGAGGGGGAAGTTCTAAAGCAATAGATAGATGCAGCAGCGTGTGACAGAAATATGAAGATGGCCATTGAAATTGTGTGAGAAATAAGCGTCGTCCAGTTATTATTGTTGATGGCTATGTTACGTTGTTTCTAAAGATCTTCATGGACACCAGCAATTAATCCGTCTACATGTCATGCCAAAATAGTAATGCAAAGGAATAACTGTATCATGATCCTGAAAGCTCGGGTTGAACTTTATCCACCACTACAGAATTAGGGAGGCCTCCAGTCCTCTCCAATAGTCAATTAATGGATTTCTTCGGTCCCATATAGCTGAATAGGACTGCCTGACATATACCGTATATTTCCACACAGATTCTCTCCTATAATTATTTTTCTTAAATAACCATGGGAACGTGACTAATCCTGTAGAACCACTGCTTGATCTTACTAGATATTGGACTTTAGGATCAAGCAGAAAAATTGATTGATTTGAACTGAGAATAGCTTGATTAAGCAGTTGAAAACAGGTGAAAGTACGTGAAGAAAGCACAGCAGAATTTCAACGGATGAAATTGGGAAAAAAGAAGTAGCCAGCACAAACAAAATAGCAAGCCATAAATCATAAAAGAAAAAGTTCAGGATATCAGGTCCAAGAAACGTGAAACATAAAATCCATTACCTTTCAACATATGGTGTATTCCTTATCCATGTTAACCTCACAACAGTTTGAATTCTCTGTAGAACCTGTCCAATTACAATAAGATAATTTTAACTAATAAATCCAGGTAGTACACACAAAATGAACTGAACTTATAATATAGTGTCCGGCAGGAAAAAGTAACATCTTCACATTTGTGACCCAGTCTTCACTCTCTAGGAGTGAGCACTAGGCAAGAAACCCTGGTGTTCACCAGCCCAACTTCCAAGGGACTTGAATCACAAATATAAATAATTACACCTAAAACCTTTCTCTTTCAAAAACCAACACCGAGACAAGTTATAATGACAGCAAAACAAGTGGCCATGTAATAAAAAGATTTATTATAGGACTCAAAATGTAGAGCATCTTCAAGAGTCGAAAACCTGTTTGATCAGAGTATTAGTTTAGCAATTAAGAGTTGTATTGTTTAGAGGTCCATGAAGTGATTTTTTCTCGACATAGAAAAAGTGAGTTCACAAAATTCATTGTAAACATGTATATTTCTTTGAATATTTACTAAATACCTGTAAAAGTACAGAAAGCAGAAGGTAGGAGGACAAATTGGACTACTCTTTCCTACGCAGAGGAAAACATTGGTAAGAAATTTAAGGCCCCTGCCCTTGCCCTTCTATGCAAGATAAAATAAGAATTTATTTATTTAAGAAAAAGGGAAAAAAAAATTTTGATGCTTTAACAGATAGATTGCAAGTCAGGAAATCGACGGAAGAAAATTTTCAATAGAAATTGACGCAAGAAAGTTGACTTTAAAAGCCTCTGATATATTTTCAAAGAAGAACGTTTTCTTACTAACAGAAGTAGAAGAGTCTTAAGTTAATATCTTAAGAATTCAAAGAATAGATATAGTATGAATAATATTTAATCTACCTACTAAACACCATTACAATTTAACAGTAATTTATTGCTTCGAGAAAAATGAAAGAGAATCTCCCATCTCTAATTCCTATTCTCCATTATTCTCTTCTAGTTGTCAAATATATAATGGCCATTGGTAGGTGCTATCAGGAAGTATTATTCACCATACAATATTATCCTGTATATTTTAAATGACAAATCTATATCACTTACTAGTAAAGTGGTCTCATCATCTTCAGCATTCATCCACTTGAAGAAAAGTGGAAATATGCGCCTTGTATGAGCCAACAGCACCAAACCCATACAATTGAAAAGAGGTTCAATGTGTTGAAGCCATGCAATACACCGTTCCTTGTTTCTTGGCTGCCGCTCCAAGTGACCCAACATCTCATTAACCATCCTTTCAATCCTGTGCAAATATACAAATGAGAATATATATGTGTGTATGCGCGCATGTGTGTTTGACGAGACAAAACCCACACAGTTAAAATGACTAAAGGTCAGATAAGCATGAGTTCTAGCAGGGTTGTCACTTATTACCAAATAATGAGAAAAAGAGAGAATGCATTACGACAAAAAAGTATACCATGAGCTACGAGGATTCATATTGTGAATGCTAGTTGCAAGAAGAACCGACATTTCAACCACACAAGGCCATATTTCATCACTTGAAGGGACATTTGAGCAGCATGCATCAAGAATCACATCTTCATACCAACCAAGCTCTGCAGCATTGACATTTTTTGCAAGATGTATAAAACTAAGCATGCCCTGCCCCTGAAAATAGGAAAAGAATTTAAACCCTTTCATTCAGTAACATAAGAACTGCAAACTATGAAATTGGGAGATAAGCTCCTCGTCCACACAGCAGAAATCTGAATCAAGATACTAAGCTCCATTTCTAGCATGAGTCTAAAATCCAACAGAATTGGCAAGTATCAGAGATAGCAAGCAGGGAAATCAGAATGCGTACTTTGACTTCCGGTGACCAGTGATCAAGAGCAGTCAGTCCACAAGGAATCACCAAATTACACAACTTCCCCAAATGTGGATAATCAATCTGCAACAATTTATTAAAAACAAACCTCAAATCAACCTAAAATACCGGAAACACAAACGTCCATTGAACTACAGTATATCTAACAATAACAAAACCTCCAACCTGAGTAATGAACCATCGAAGTTGATGGGCCGCAACAATAGCAAACCCCACAGGCACCCTCGCTGATGCAGCAGAGACCTCGTCGACCTCGTCAGATTTATCTATCGAGCTCTCCTTAATACTATCCTTCAACAACGGAAGAACCTTTGGAATGATTTCCACCACCAATCTTTTCTCCTCCGGTATCAAACTAAAATCTAAACCCAGCTCCTCAATGTTCTTCGAAAACCCATCGCAGGAAGCAGAGGCATACGCCTTTGAGAGCATTCGAAACGCTGACTCGGCAGTAAGCGCGAGGTCTTCCGTAATCCATGAAAGAAGGTCAAAGGTCGAGGAACGGGAAGACAATATTAAAGCACATGCCAGTGTGAAGTCTTTGATGGAGGAGTAAATATCGTCCTCAGAAGGACTGATTCGAAGTGATGTTTTTCGAGGTAGAAGAGATTCGAGAATGGGCTTAACAGAAACATTCGACCCCTCTGAAGGTTTATCGCAGATATTTGAAAGGGATTTGATGATTGGTTCTGAAAACCTAAAATCACAAAAAGGATATATTAGATCAAGGAATTCGAGAGGAAGAGAAAGAGAGAACGTATGCGCAATAGGAACTTACTCAATACAGAGCTCATGAAGAAGTTGAAGGGAGTTCGACATTGTAACGACTCAGTTGGAATCGGCTTCTCTTTCAACGGATTGATGATTAGGGTTTATATGAGAATTTAAATTGTTAGGGAATTGAATTCAATAGGCGCCAAATATGTATTAAGTTTTGATTTTCTTCATCGCATTTCCAAGGGAGGTGTTCTTCATGAAGGCTCAAACTAATGTAGCAAACCGTATTTTTTTTCCAATACTAAGCAACTTATTAGTTATTACAGCCAATTTCTAATTCAAACTAAAAAAACTTTGAAAATCTAAATACAAATCATTTCAAAGATTTTGGACAAATTTTTTGCTACGAAATGATACTTTGAAATGAAAGAACTTTCAAGCAAATAATCTTCCAAAACTAAACATTTTAAGCTAAAAACATTCCAAGGAATTTTAATAAACATAAGGTTCATACTTGGCCAGGACACAAACCTTTCAGTACTTACAAATCCAACAAAACTTTCAATCAATCCATACTTTTTATAAGACACCTTTTAGTCCTTCAAAACTTTCAAATACATAATAGGAAAGATGCGCAAATTTGACGTGTCCCAAAAAAAATCACTACTCCTCAGCAACATCAGTGGAGATGTTACCCATCTATAACACCAACAGAAAATGCATAGCTTAGGTTACAATAGACCCAATCATCGACAGTGTGATTTATCTGTAACGAGTGGATAATTAATCTTGAATGACCAAACTTCTATTACTCAATTATTTTTAATTTAACTTTCTTTCAAAATTAAAATCTAACCATCAATCTTAATATTTTATACATAAAATGTTCACAAATAACCATTATAAAAGATTAATTATGAACAATTTGGGAGGTACAAGTTGGTCCTCAATCATCATCAATCAAGGCTCAAGCTAAACTCTTATGAACTAATTAAAGTCTATAATTAAGACACTTAGTCCACTATCAAAATCGTCAAAGCATAACAATGGCTAGACGACAGAAGACCTGAAGTATAAAATAGAAATAGAAAGAGACGAAACGACACGTCGTTACTCTGCAGAATGCCAATGGTGGAGCTCCAGTACTGAAAAAAGTTGATGAAGAAAGTCGCACCGGGACGGAGTAAAGTTTAAGCAAGCAACGTGTGTCTTTCCGGCAAAGATATTTCCTCAGATCCTTTTTTCACTTTATCTCTTTCTTCCTCTATAAAGAAAATCGACGCTGTGAATAATCTATCATTAATTATTTGTTTCTGCCTTTCGCTTTATCTTTCATTTCATTATCTTTTTCTTCTCTGCTCCACTTGCTATAACCTGCAAATACGTTTGCTGCATTTCGTTACTTTCATGATTTGAGAGCTACCCATCTTCGATTTCGATTGCTTTTCAGCTCTAATCAAGATCTTGTTCCTTCAGCATTTTGATCTGGGTTTGATCCTTTTAGCTCATCGGTTTTATTTTCTGTGATTCCTAACTCATTGGTTGCAGTTTCTTTCTTCGTCTTCTGAAATTTTGATTCTGGGTTTTTGTGTTTTGTTTTGTTTGATGAAATGACAATAGAAGAAGGGAGTTCGTTTCATCGGGATAGCTTGGTGGGCTTTGCACTGGAGAAGATTCTGGTTGATTGGGAATAGTTAGATCTACTCTAAAGATTTTTAGCGATGTCGTTTATTGGCACCCAACAGAAGTGCAAAGCTTGTGACAAAACTGTGTACCCTGTAGATCAGTTATCTGCTGATGGAGTTTCTTTCCACAAGTCATGTTTCAAATGTAGCCATTGCAAAGGAACTCTTAAGGTACATCATTATATTTTCAGGACTCGTTGATAGCTTCTCTTTTATGTTATCCTTAATCTTTAACTGTTCTGCCTCATTTGAACTTCAAAAGGAATGGAAAAAGTTGAAGGATCTTTTAATTGAAAAGTTATAGGGAGTGTATGAAGAACTGTTTTCAAAACAACAATAATTAAGAAAAGACGGTGTTTGGGTAACTATTTTTATTTATCATCATTTTTCAGCTTTTATGCTACAGATGATATGTTCTTCTGAATAATTAGAACTGGTTTTTCTCCCACATTAATCTTAACCTTAAAAGCCATTCATCCAGTTACTAAAAATCAAAACAGCAAAACAGCCTCCTAAACAACCCCTTGGTTTCATTTATTATCTCTCCTCTTAGAACCATGTTTATAAAACTGTTCTCTCTCTACCTCTCTCTGGCTCCCTTCTTGCGAGGGTTTTCATGGACAATTAGAGTGAGTACTGTGTGGTCTTTAAAAGGTAAACAGATAAAATATAATTCCAGCTTACATATACACACACACACACACTATCACTGAGCATTTTTTGGGGGGTCAGAATGTGAGTACTTGTTCTAAAATGACTTGTTAAATTCTTTCAGCTGAGTAATTATTCTTCAATGGATGGTGTTTTGTACTGTAAGCCTCATTTTGAGCAGCTGTTCAAGGAAACTGGCAACTTCAGCAAGAACTTTCTATCTCGTATGTTCCAAACATTCGTCCAATATAAGAGACACTTACATTATTGATCTTGTAAGTATTGCTTGTTACTAACACCTTCTATACTTCTCTTTTTCTACAGCTGCAAAGTCCTCTGAGAAGCCAACTCCTGAGCTGGTAAATTTAAACCCAATGCTGCAGTTAGTTGTTGTTAAATTTATAAACAGTATGCTCATTCAGTATCCTCTTGTTGATTCTAGACTAGGTCGCCAAGCAAAGCTGCCAGCATGTTTTCTGGGACACAAGAAAAATGTGCTACATGTGGAAAAACTGCATATCCACTGGAGAAGGTTAGTTTAGAAGGCGTTGGAAAGATATCCAAAAATTTAAAACCTGCTTAATCATATCAATGGTCAATTTCTCACCCTTTTCGAACCATCTGCATATCTATGATGGACTGAATTATCTTTCCATGGTTGTTTGAACTTGTTTAGCATACTATTGTTTCCACATCTACATATCAACCTCTATAAGAAAGGGATATTCATTAAAACTACTACATCTAAATGAGTTGGTTTTTTGAACGGCTTGAATGCTGCTCTTGTTTAAGACAACTAGTGAACTTCATCTGTAGGCTTTGAGGAACTGTGGAACTTACATGTCATGTTCTTAATTTGATTGATCTATAGTATGCTGCTGAGGTAGAAATGGTTGCATCTCAACTTTTAAGTAGTTTTTCTGACATTGGTACTTTGTATGATCTGTGCGGATGTTATTTTATCAGTAATGAATCGTGTGAATTGCTTTTATCCAGGTTACAGTTGAGAGTCAAGCCTATCACAAGTCATGTTTTAAATGCTCACATGGTGGCTGTTCTTTATCTCCATCAAACTATGCTGCACTCGATGGAATTTTGTACTGCAAACACCACTTTTCACAGCTTTTCAAGGAAAAGGGAAGCTACAACCATCTGATAAAATCTGCCTCAATGAAGCGTCAAGCAGCGACCTCCGATCCGGACCCTTCAAAAGTTGAGTCATAAACATCCAATTTGTGGTTTTGCTGAGTCCATTTTCCCTCTGCTTTCCTCCTTCCCCAGTGTGTTCTACTTTGATAATCACGCTGTTTTGATTGGAAACAAAAAGAAAAAAAGAAACTTGCACGAGTCTTCAGCTCGTCATGTTGAGCCAAATTGTTAGTTTGTTTGATTCATGGAACTTCAAACAAACCGTTTGATAGTGGGCGGTGATTTGCCTTAACTTTATGAAAACATTTTGCAACATTTAGTTTTGTGTTACTAGAAGATAGATATGGAGTCATTATGTTGCTTGCTGAAATCCTCTCTGTTTTCATGTTGACAAGTTCTTTCATGAGGACCTTGTTTGCCTAGCTTCCCCTAAATAGTAAAATCCAATACTTTTTCGACAATCAACCTACACGCCATCGAGCAGTCGTTGAAAGAAAAAAATAAATCCTTTTAATTAAATCATTTTACACAT
This sequence comes from Cucumis sativus, assembly GCF_000004075.3. Taxonomy (NCBI): domain Eukaryota; kingdom Viridiplantae; phylum Streptophyta; class Magnoliopsida; order Cucurbitales; family Cucurbitaceae; genus Cucumis; species Cucumis sativus. Next base: position 5,460,000 of record NC_026659.2, on the reverse strand, counting down.
AACAAGACAATAAATCTTTTTAGTTATTGGCAATTTAAACATTGAGTGAATATGACTTCTAAGTAAAAGTGTTTTAAGAACTATTTTATATGTTTTTCTTTGAAGCTTGTAACATATTTAAGCATTTGTGATATTTAAGCATTTATAAATAAATAAATTTAAAAAAAAAAAAAGAGAAAGAGAAGAAATAGGAAACGACGTCGTAGCTGATCTGGCGGGAATTGGAGTCCCCAGTCCCGCCCAAGCTGGGGTTGGGGTCTCTCACTGTTTGTATTCTTCGGTTATGTCACAAATAAAATTTCATTTCTTTTTCTTCATAGTTCATTATTCATCAAAAACCCGCCATTAACCTCAAGCACAATGTTGGAGCTCCGTCTAGTTCAGGGGAGTCTTCTGAAGAAGGTTCTTGAAGCCTTGAAGGATCTTGTCAACGACGCCAACTTCGACTGTTCCTCCTCTGGTTTCTCCCTCCAAGCAATGGATTCCAGTCACGTCGCTTTAGTTTCTCTTCTTCTCCGTTCTGAGTCTTTCGAGCACTATCGCTGCGATCGTACCATGTCCATGGGAATGAACCTCAACAATATGGCTAAGATGCTCCGTTGCGCTGGTAACGACGATATTGTTACTCTTAAGGCTGATGATGGTAGCGATTCCGTCACCTTCATGTTTGAAAATCCTTGTGAGCTACTTAACTTTTTTTCATTTTCTTCTCTCTTTTCTTACTCTTATGTTGTAACTAACAAATGCCTACGGATAGTTTATGTTCAAATGGTTTTCTACTGGTTGGTTAAGTAGGGTTCTAGATTCTGTCAATGATAAGCAATAATCTTATTCTGACTTCTTCTTCTTCTTCGTTTCGCCCTTTAGCGCAAGATAAGATAGCTGATTTTGAGATGAAGCTGATGGATATTGATAGTGAGCATCTTGGAATTCCTGATGCTGAATACCAGTCTATTGTTAAAATGCCAGCGGTTGAGTTTGCCAGGATTTGTAAGGATCTTAGCTCCATTGGCGATACTGGTAATCAGTCTGAATCATTTTTGGTTTCCTTTTTTAGTATTATTCTACCTTGCAAAGCCTAGTGAATTATCGTTTTGTTCCAGTTTTGATCTCTGTGTCCAAGGAAGGAGTTCAATTCTCAACTAGAGGCGATATCGGTACTGCAAACATAGTTTGTAGACGAAATACCACAGTTGACAAGGTATTTTCCTCAAAATCACTTATGAAACAACCGCAAATTTAAATTCAATTTAATATTTGATTTTTAATGATTTTAAGCCTGAGAAAAATGTGATACAAATAGGTCAATCCTTTAAATCAATTTTGGCAATGATATGAGCTATGTTTTGTTCTATAAGCTAAAAATGTCGCCCAGCTGTTGGTCATATATATGGGAACAAATGCCGCGCTCAAGGTTTTTCCTTCAAAACACACTAAAAACAACCTTGAAGCTTTCGAACTGTTTTTCAACCGCAAAAGTGATTTCAAACATTTCAATCTATTGTTATTAGCAATGTTATTGGCTATGTTCTGTCGAGCAATTGCTTTGTTTTGATGGCTTCTTTCTTTGTGGGTTGAAATCGTACAGCCTGAAGAAGCTGTAATGATAGAGATGGAAGAGCCAGTTAGCTTAACCTTTGCGCTGAGGTACCTCAACTCTTTTACAAAGGCAACCCCTCTAGCAAACCAGGTGACTATTAGCATGTCTTCAGATCTGCCTGTAGTGGTTGAATACAGAATTGAAGGCATGGGTTATATAAGATACTACTTGGCTCCTAAGATCGAAGAAGAAGATGAAGCTGCAACAATTAGCAAACCAGAGACAGAGCCCAAACATACAGCAAAGGCAAAACCCAAAGCAGATTTGAAGCCAAATTTTGAGCCTAACCCTGAATCAGAGATGAAGTCTGAAGAAGACGAAGGGTCTGTGATTGAGATCAAGGATAAAGACAAGTCTGTATTTGTAATCAATGATGAAGTACAGAATTCACCAGTCAAAAGCAAAGCACGAGAGGAAACCAATACTCCCAAAGAACCGAAGATTGAAACAATGGAACTTGAGTGATGAGTTTTCATGAGAAGTCGATTAGTAAATAGGAAATATTAGCCACTTTTTAACTCCTGTTGGTTAGGAGTGATTTTGTGAATTGCAAGCAAGAAGCCATGGCTATATATGATTGGAATATTTTGTAAGAATCTTCATTCAGATAATATTTTGGAGTCGGGATTCTCAAATCCTGACCATGGAAGGAGAAATGACAAGTAAATTTGTTCTCTTTCTTTCCAGTGTATTTTCTTCCAAACAAACAAAAATGACCCTCAAACAAAGTTCAGTATAACTTTGAATTAACAAAAATAATGTACCAAAATGGTAAAAGACAAGGTTGTTTTTCCCCCTTAATTGATCAAGGAGTGACAATAACAGTCGAGTTTTATGTAATAAACAATTCTATTAATCCCTTTTCTAAAGAAGTAAAACTTTACCCCATAATTCTTCCTTATTAAAATTTCTATTTTGTGACAGATCTTGTGAGGATGATACAAATATAAACCAATGCCTAAGCTAATAAGCTTTTTCAGTGGGGGAGAAGGGAGAAAGAATTTGGAGGCTATATAGTCAATGGTCGATCTACATCCGCTGCTGCCTCTGGTACTCGACGACTGCTGCCACCGTGCAAAAGAAAACTATAGTAGGAAAATGCACCTCAATTGCATTCTTCTCATTTGCTTCTTTTCTTTGATTCACTGTAGAGGATGACTCCCATAACCGTGAGGGCGTAACCAAGCATTCCAGTGACAGAGACTGGATTTCTGAAAATCAAAATCGAAATCACCACCGCAACAGCACCCTTTGCGTTTCCAAGCACCTGAAAGAAGGCATAGCTCATGAATTATCTCAGGCTTAGAGTTATAAGAGAAGATGGAGCATGGATAAGAAGCACAAATGCAAGAAAGAAAGTCCTTGTTCTAACAGTGAGATGTATAGAAAGGAAGCGAAGTGCAATAAGGCTATCAACACTCGAAACAGGAACAGTTAAGGGATGCCTTGACAAATATTATTACGGTATCCAACAAATTCTCAAAAAAAAAAAAAAAAAAAAAAAAAAACACCATGTTTGATCATGCTAATGTCTCAACTCTCTGAAAACAAGTATTTGTTGGGGGAGCTTTAAAAGAAAAGATAAAAACCAAACTTGGGTTGTAGAAAGTAAACAGATGGTAATTCTTCCAAGGGTAGTGATCATTTCATGATAATTGTTGGGAACTTTCAAACAGAAACAGAAAAACAATATGTAGTTATAAAAGGAGGACAACTTTCAGAAGAGGATGAAAGAGAAGACTTCGCTAGGGGCATAAACATCATCATTGGAATGATTGCAGAATATAGGATGAATCATAAAAAGAGAACATGGAGAAGGATGGATATGACAAAAATAGTCATCGATGAAGAAAGGAGGCATACCTGAAGTGTCAATGCACTGGTGTGCTTGGTAACCAAAAAGTTGGTCAAGTTTACAAAATAGGCAAGTGAAGAGTTGAATAGCAGATACCAGATGATCTTTTTATCATCTCGAGCAAGAGCCAGAGTGATACCAACCACGTTTTCTTCCATAAAAAGTGCTGCAGGCAGCAGAAAGACAACGGCTATTGGAGCCATGTACAGAAGAAGATTCATGGAATTCAGCTTCTCTCTGAAAAAGATAAATGCCTAAACTCTCATTTGCAGTTTTTAAATCAATTAAAAAAATTTTCTCCCAATGAAGATTAAATTACTAATAAAGGCAACAAGAAGCTCCTTACCCTTCAGAAGAAAGCAAAATGCCTTGCAGTACTGATTTGAGTGCCCTTGCAGCTGTAGCTGCAACACATATTATAAATCCAAACAGATGGAAACTCGGTTCACCCTGATGTCAATTGACAAAACAAAGAATCAGTAACACAAAGATGGAAAGTAGAGAAACAACATTTATTTTGACAAGCAATTTTCTAAAGGCAACAATCATTCAAGCACGACTAGAACCACAGCTAACTTATCTACCTCCATTTTCTACCCTCCCTCCTCCCAGTACCAGAAGAAAGAAAGAAGTTAAGAGAAGATCTTAGTAGTTTACAAGACGAATTAGGTTGGTGGCAATATTCTCCAAGTTTTCGTGGATATATTTGAGAACCATCCACGGTCAAGACAGTAGTAACTGCTAACGAGCTTGCCTTCCTCACTCACATATATGTTTTGAAACATCTACAAATTCCACATTAGAGTAAAGAATGTGAAGAAAAAAACTTAAGTGGGCTGTTTGGGATGCAGCATATCCTCGAAACTAGCTTTCTATATTTGTTTCAAACTTGGTTTAAGAAAATAACATACAACTTTAACTTGGAAGTGGTAAAGTTGAAGTATACTTAAAATGGCTATGCATAAATTAATGGTTATAAAAGGAAAAATAACATCTTACATTCTAAAACAGAGAATAAGTGAAAATAAGCAAAAAGAAAATGCTTTTCTCAAGTATTTTTATTCTAAAAAGCATCAAGGTACTATTCATTCCAACTCGAAATACGCCCAAACAACCCTTACAAGAATCACAATGCCTCAAACCGTATTGGCCATATACTCTCATGAATATCTAAAAAACTTTCCTAACCCCAGATCAGGCACTAACCCAAGCTAATTATTTTCAATCATGGAAAAAATAAAAAAAATCGCTGCAAAAGTTGTTCAAACAATTAGAAAATACCAAAACAGGAGGCATTATAATCCGAAACAGCAATCAACAACAAGAGCCAATAATCAAGCAAATATCCATGTCAAAGATCACAGCAATTTGGATTGGGAAAAAAAAGTAGAAGGTGTTTGTTCTTGTTACCCCACTAGCAATAATGACCCCAGTAACAACAGGGATGAGAGTAACGTAAGTGAGCCAAGCTTCCCTCTTCATCGTCATAAGGTAAGCAAAAACCGCCGTAAAGAAAGGCGTGGTGGCCCCAACAGCTTGGTTGAAGGAAACAGGCAAATACCTAAGAGATATGTTACCAAAGACAACAGAAATACAGAAGACAAAGCTAAGAGCAGCAATCTTCAAAAATTGGATCCGAGATCGAATCGTCTGCATCGGAACCATCTTCAACCAAGCAATCGCAACATAGCTAAGCAAAGAGCAAGCCGTCATATGGCACATGGTCAAGAAGATCGGGTACTTGAACCCATAGTTGCTCAGCAAATACTTGTTCAACAAAAGAACACCAATGTTGGAGGAGTACCACGAAGTTACAAGCCCGATCGTGAAAAAACGACTCGAACCCTTCATTTCGGCTGTCGGTCTGGATCGTGGTGCGGTGATTTCTGAAAGGCTTAGGTCGTAGCTCCGATTAGGTACACTAGAACATGGATCTGAAAGTCAAATCTACAAAGATGAAACGAGAAAGAGACACATTACAGAGGAATGAAGGTGGGGTTTCCATGGATCTGAAAACAGAACTCCATGGAGGGCAAGAAAATTGGAACAGGGGAAATGGGGATATAGTTGAAAGAGAGAGAAAAAGGGGGAAATTTGGAGAAATTGGAGAAATGGGTCTTCGTCAAATGGGAGGAGGGTCGAGTTTTGAGGATGACCGACGACAATTTGGTTCTGATAAGAGGAGGAGAGAGATGAGAGGAATAAGAGAGAGAGAGAGAGAGAGAGAGAGATTTGAAGCAGAGGAGGAGGTAAACGCTTAAGAAGGAGAACCCATTTATTCCTATTTCATATATTTAAATATTTTAGGGATTATTATCATTATTATTTATGGTTATAATTATTATATTTCCAAATATTTTTATCTATTTATTTTTTTCTTTTTCTCTTCAAGTCCTCCAGTTCCCATCCATTCCTAAGGCGGCGATTACTAAGAGGAACGGACACTTTTTCCTACCGGCGCCGGCGACATTCCACTCTACCTTTATTTAGGGTTCTACGCTCTAATTTCTCCCATTTTAGTTCAATATTTAGGTCTCTCAAATTTATGATCCAAAAAGGAAAATTCTTTCTATACAACTCATCCTTTCTCTTAAACAACAACGTTCTTCTATTTCAAACATAATCAAAACTTTCTAATTACAACCTTCACTAATTCCCTACTTTACAAAGAAATATCATTAATTAATTCTAAAAATACTAACTAAACTAAATTAACTAACTTAAATAAATATTAAATTAAATTGTCCCGAAATTCTTTGACGTAGTCTACCACACTCCTATAGCCGAATTGAGCCAAAGAATCTTCACATTAATTGTCACTTCCAATCCAAGAATGAGTATTTTTTTTTTTTTTTCTTTCTAGATGAATGAAGGATGGGGAGAATTATAAAAGAATTGATATGTTTTAATTAATAATTAGTTCAGTTGTTAATTTAGATTGATATTTAATTATGTTATTTTGTTGTAAATATATAAATAGACAGTTTAGGGTTATATTAAAAATGGTAAATAATTAAGAAGATGTTATGGTTTTCACATTGGTTAATAGAAAAGTAAGTTTGAAGTTGATGTTAATTAGAGAGCAAACTTTTAATTTTTTTAATAAGTGAAAATAGAAAGGTGAAATTGGTAAAAGAATATATAAAGTTATAGAGAACTTTATAAAAAGATTTAATTTGTATTATAATTAGTTTTGTTGGGGTTTAATAAAAAGAAAGAGTTGAAAGAAGAAGAAGAATGAAGAAGAATGAATAATAAATATATAAAGGAAACGTGTGGAATTGGGAGCTGAGGCATAGGAAGGGGAAGGGAAATTAGAAAGTCCAAACCAAACGCGCATTCTTTTTAATTAATATATGTAAAGAAAAAGTGAGAATAGAGAGAAGGTGTGACCCCACCCAGACCCACGACCTCCTAAACCGAGTTAAGTCGTCGGCTTCTTGTCGGTTGCCGGCTCGGCTCATTCATTCAATTCCTAAACTTTCTTTTAATTCATCTTTAAACCATATACTTCAACTTCCATTTATTCAATTAAATTACTCTTTTCTCTCATTCCTTCTTAATACATTCACAATTATCAAACCGAAAATGTTTCAAAATACATATCAACAATTGAACCCAATCCATCCATTTCAGAAATAAAATAACTTTCCTTTATGGATAGTTCATACCTTTAGATTTACAAAAATTTTCCTTTAATTCCAATCAACCATTCAATTTATTTCCTTTTTTTTCTTCAATGTTTTCAACCGCTCATGGATCCAAATATAATTAGTTGTTGATTATATTTTAAACGGATTGTTTCTATAGCAAAATTTTACTTTTCTTACTCATCTACTAATATCTATCAACTAAATTGAAAGATGTTTATCGAAACTCTAATATAGTCTATGGTGTTTAATATTATTTTATTATATTTATAAATAAGTAATTTAATTTTATAAACAACGTTCATTATTGGTCAACTTATTATTTATTTTTTTTAAAAAAATAAAAGTGTAGCCGCAAGATATGCTCATATTAGCATGGAAGAATGGAATTAGATAAACATGAGATTAGAAAAGAAATAGTTGAAGCCAAGGTTGTAAAGAAATGGAATTGGTGATATAAATAAAACAAAATTGCTTGCAAATGAAAGTATGGAGTTTCAATTGATTCTCCAAAGAGGTGCCTTAGTTTGGTAATTAAATTAGGAAGAAAGGAACAAAATTAAAGTATGATGGCATTCACGTATGTATTGTTTTTATTAAATTTGAATTTAGCCTAACCTAACATACATGCTTTTAACATATATGCAATTCTAACCACTCTATTTTTCTTTAGATCCATTTCCTCATATTCCTCTATTTTCTAAATTCACCTAATTACACCAATCCAAACCATCCATCCTTTAGACCTAACTTTCTTTGCCTCTTAGGGTTTGAGAATTAATATTACATACTTGAATTAGAGAATAATTCCGTAAATTTCACAAACTAACTAAAAAAGCAAAAATGATTCATGAATGACCCTCTTGTTATGTAAAATGTCATTTTTACCCCTTAGTATTGAATAGAAGGTCACTCTATTCACTTTTTGTCGATTTTTTCATCTCCATTCATTACATTTTGTCTCTGCATAAACTAAAATTCCAAAAAAACTAAGAGAACGTAAGTTTTTTACGAACTATTTTCCCTCAAATATCACATTCATAATAATAGGAAATAGACAACATGTTTAATAAAAATTGAAATATCCCTTAATAAAAGATGAGAAACCACTTAATAAAAGTTGAGCGATCGTTTAATAAAAGATGAGAGAAATCGCTTAATAAAAGTTGAGAGGTGGCTTAATAACACAAAAAAGATCCCTTGATAAAAGATGAGAGACCGTTTAATAAAAGTTGAGAGATTGCTTAATAAAAGTTGAGAGACCGCTTAGTAAAACTTGAGCGATCATTTAATAAAATGTGGAACATCATTTCCGTAATAAAGTTAGTTAGAAGATCGCTTAATAAGGATAAGGGTGGAAGATCATTTAATAAAAGTTAAAAGATTGTTTAATAAAATTTGTGAATAGTTTAACAAAGATTTATTAAATAAAAATTTATTTATTTAATCAAGATTTATTAAACGATATTCAAAATTTTATTAAGATCCCTTACTTTTCAATCTTTATCAAGCTCGCATCATTATAACATAGCAATGAAATTGATTGTAAGAGAATCCTTTGAATTATAACAGTCCCATAAATTATTAAACTGTCTTGAGATGAAAATTTCTTCTACCCTTTTTTGTTCCGTTAAACATTCACAATTAAGAGTACGGTACATCTAAAATTGCCACATTAAACAACAATAAAAGCCTATCCCTATCACGTAGCTAAGCTAATTTCAACGTTGAGAGGAAACACATTCAAATTGCCAACTCGCAATTAGATTTGATGGAAATGACATAAATTTCTTTACTTCTATTTTTAAAATTATACTTATAAACGCACTACTTTACATGTGAACCTTTACTTAAAGAGAAATTCATCAAGTTGCTTACATCTAAAAAAGAATATCACCCTAATTGATTCCCTAAAACGAGGCATGTCATGACAGCTAAGGCATTATACTATACCCTAAAATATGGGATTTTTGTATCTGGGGATGCCGTTTTTTAATACACATCACAGGTAAAATTACCAATACGAACCACATAGAATGAGCCCTCGTGGTTTCACCTCGCAACATGGACACCCCAACACACACTAAATAGAGGGAGAGAAGAAAGAACAAGCTGCACGCTGGATTAGATTTGTGATTTTGTCGGTGTTGGTCACAACAAAGAATTTGTGGTCGCACCAAAAAAAAAAAGAAACTACACAAAAGCTTTGCAAGCAAGAGGTCAGGTCATGACGTGAATCACATAAGTGGTATAGAAAGGATAGCCAAAGAATTACGATAAGAATCATAATCTGACTTCATAATAGCTAAAGAAGTGCATGTGCATAGAGACTTTTAATACGGAAAAACCACTTGATAGAAGTGCAATTCACTTAAACACATGACAATCCTCAACACAAATGGTTCTATAATTCTGTTTTAACTACTCGGGTGTTAAACATTACCTAAACAGCAAAAAATGACTCAGTTCAGAAACGTAAAATGCTTCTATCTTAGCTCACAAAATATAATAAAAATTTAAATCCCTTCATGTAGCGAACACTTGTTTCAATCCCGTTCTCCAGGCTGCAAAGACAAAATAAGCATCTGTTAATAAAAATGAACATATGTAATTAAATATTCAATTTTGAAATAGAAACATAGATCGTGCAATGTAGTCAACAAACCAGAAAAATATGCCACTTGAAAAATATACTAAAAAAAAATGGTTTGCCTTTTTCTTCAATAATGGTGAGTGTTAGTGTTGAAGCCACTCAGACTAATTTTAGAACATCCCACCTGAACCTACAACTTTTAGGTCAAGAAAACTATAGGATATTAAATACTAGGTATGCAGCCACCATCAGTTAAACTCGATCATTCCCTCAAAGCCCTCATCAAACTTAAGTCGTTTATTTACCACTATCCTAAGATAAGAAAAAGAATCCACCAAAGTTATTTTACACTCAAATTACTCATAGGGTATATAATAGACAACATTTCAAAACATTTTAACGTCCAATCAACTACTTCACAGACAACACGTATGTATAAAAATTACTTGAGAAAAATAGAAGAAAATTATATTGAAAAGAGAAAGTCAAGATGAAGGTTTAAACATGATGTTTAAATTATCTAATTGGAAAATTTTATACTTTCTGAGACAGACCCATAGAAGAAGGGTACAACGGACGTTATGCAGTTCACAGTCTTTACTTATACTGTTCGCACTTCACCCACAAATTAACTTGAAACTATTGCAATCAGATAAATTCAACATTATCAAAACACAAACAAACAAGAAATCAAGACAAAATTTAGATCCTAAGTCAAGGTGGGACTGCTAGATAACATGTTCGTTTCAACATAATCACAGCAAGATGGCATTATCCACAAGAAATTGGCAACTACCAATGAAGAAAACACCATAATGGCCCATGTCCAAACATAACTATTAAACATTATAGAATGCACATGCGCAGGCAGTCACGATTCACATAATCAGTCAAATTTCAATGAATTATTGATTACTGAACAAAATCTGGATTCCCATATTGGTTAAAACAAAGAAACTACTTAATCAAAATCCCTAAATTATTTGATAGCAAGCAACCACCTACTGGTGAGGCATTTAGTGAACGCATAAAGCAAACCCATATTGGTGAACATTGCAATTCAACTACCAATTTCGTACCATCAAAGTTAGAAAACTAGACTAGCGCACTTTAACACAAAAGACAACCCATAATGAACACATTGAACAGCATTAATACAAACATGAGGGGGAAAAGAATGAAAAAATATAAAAATGTAGAAGTTTCCAGCACATAAAGAAACTAGTTACCTCAAATGTTGCTGGGGTACATGAATACTCTGACCCTGTCACCCTACAGAAAAGTAAAAAAAAAAAAAAAAAACTTGTTAAACCCAAGATAGAGAGAGGTCTGACGCTAACACATGAGATAGTGTTCTATTTTATATACCATGGACTTTGGTGGGAGATTAGACTTGAACTTCGCTCTAACGATGCCACTGTTACCATGAGGTCTTGCTACTTTGCCCCAAATGCAACGATAATGGGATCCATTCTTCTTCACTTTAGCCTTGTAAATATATGCCAATCGTTTCCCTTGGTACCAAGAAACCTCATCCTTAGAATTAACACCCTCGATCTGGAGTAAAGAAGTGTTTGGGTACTGGTTCGACTTCGACCTAAGCACCACACCAATCATCTTTAGCTTTCAAACAAATGACAAACTAAATTGATAATACTCTATACAGATTCATATTCCAGTATTGTTCAAAGTCGAATGAATGAATAGAGTTAATATATAGTAATGCTTAACTACCTCTTGTAGCCGAGAATTGTTCCCCTGGTGTAGAGTCTGGTTCCAACAAGAAACAAAAGCGGAAGAACAATAAAACAATTTTAGGTTAGAATCATTGAAAATGAAGTTGAAGAATCGAATTTTTGAAGGTTTAGATTACAAACCTGACTCTCTCTCCTTGCCTTCCCTTCACCATCTTCGGCGGGTTTCTGCTTCAGCTATGGAGTGTTTGACGGCCGATGAGGTCTAAAACCTAATTCTCCAGTCTTATAAATGTCTTTATGTGGGCTTTAGATTGGGGGGCTCTATATTGGGCTTTGGGCCTCTAGCTTGGTCCACCAGCTCTTTTGAGTTTTCTGTTTATTTTGTAAATTTTTATGATAGGGTTAAGTTTAACAACATAAATAATTTACATTCATTTGTGGATATCTTCAACTTATTTCTGAAATTTATACTTTAAAAACTGCCATTTTTTAAAAAAAATATGCACATTTTTTTAAAAATAATAAAAAAAAAGTGATATTTCCAAAAAAAAAAAAAAAAGTAAATAAAGAATTGATATGTTAATCGTACTCAATCTTTTTATAAAGTATAAGTCGTTAGATAACGAAATATTTTACTATTTATGTATATATTTTGAAGATGGAAATGAATCAACACAGTATAAATATAATGATTACAATTTGTCAACCTGTCCAATAAGGGAGGACATCCACACACATGCACAAAAAAGACCAAATAAAATCAACATCTTTTATGAAAGACCAAAGAACAACCTAGAGGGATATGTAGAACAAACATAATGACGTAAACTAAACAACGAGGCAATACAATCTATAAAAGCAAATGAAATAGAAAAGGAAGATCGTTGACAACAGTCACAATGTATCAATCGGTACATTCTTAGTCTAGTTAAAGTCACTTGCCTTTGAATTAAGAGCTTGACGACCTCCATAAGAGTTTTGACAAAAATATGGTAAGACAAAAATCTGACAACCTCATGATAATTGTGACTTTAAGCATTTTGATTAATCAATTTACCTTTTACGACTGGACATTGGTATATTTGTAAATAAATTCTTTCGAGTTGCAAACCACCCAACTCTTTTCTCTTTCCAAGGAGTAGAAGATCAAGATTTGATGTTTATATTTCAAGCTTACCTATATTAATCATGTCAAGATGTGATATAATTCGTTTGATTCACACATGCAGGTTAGAATGGTAAATTTGTTATTTCAAACATAATACTTTGAAATGCAACCATCAACTTGGTGTTAGTATTGATATGGATATATTTGTAAATATAAAATGTTGATGATAATTGATATATATTGACATCTCAATGGAGGTTTTATTCAAAGACTTAATCAAAACTAGAAACAAATTGAGGACATATATATATTCTCTTAAAAGTAAATTATAGCATTAGGCATCTTTTACATTTGATGTTTAGAAAAAGGACAAATTATTATGAAGTGTGAATGTTGTTTTATTTAGAAAAATGTTAAAGAAAAAAAAATGTCATATTTCAATATATAGAAAAAGTAGACTCAATTTTAGTTTAAAATTAGCCAAAAGTGTCCATTAGAAAAAGTGAAAATAAAAAAAAAAAATTGGAAGAAAAATCTAAAATTCATAAAACTGTGAACCAAACTGAAATTAAACCAAACAACCAATAATCCATTACTTTTATTATTTATGGGATATTGATATTGATTTCGATCATTTCTTTGGGTTTGATTCTTTGGTTGATACGAAATAATAAACTATCACTCATATTATATACTCATAAAACAACGTATGCGATTCATGAGTCACTAACAAGAACTTACCTTTTTTAGTTGAAAATACAAAAAACTAAGAAACATAGTAAACGTTGTTCTAAGAATGCACTTGATTCACTCTTGTGTTCAATGAAATATGCCATTGTTTTTCGATCATATGCTAATATGATCTTAATCTGGTATAGGACTTTGCATCTAAATATCTCACTACTCCTAAATCAATAGGTTTGATTCAAAAGACATTTTAGTCTACATAACACATATTCAACTTTTCCAACCTAATTACACTAAAATGGAGAAAATTTTAATATTATACTATCATTCCCATTCATACTTTCAAACATCATCTAATGATATATTAATCTATTATTAATTTATTATATAAAACTACATTGTTCTTAAATATTCCTATCATGATAAGTAACAAATTGAGTTTAATTCCTTGTTCTAATAGTTTGATTGCCGTAGGTATTATTCTCAATCCCTCTCATATTGGGTTCAACTTTTTCTCCTTCCATTTTTCTTTTTAATACCTTTTTGTCCAAAACTATGTGTAACATAAAAGGTTAAAATAACAACATTGCTTAAAGTACTTGTTAGTTTCATTTTATAAAAACTGAATAGTTGCAAATATAACAATTAAATTCAAAGTATTATCATAAATATAATATTTTAAAAAAAATTTCAAATATAATTTGTCCAAGCCTATCAAAATTTGTCATGTTTCAAATATTGGTAGAGATGTCCATTTACTCTGTAGGACTGGAATCTTACAGGACCAATCCCATTTTGGACGAAGAATGGGAGAGGAAGCGTGATTAATTTTCTCCTAGTTCACTAAGCGAGGACGAGGATGGAAAATACATTTTCTGACCTTGACCTCAAACATTACGACTTTGAATTGAGTGTGGAGATCGATAGACAAAACATCGATATTTCATGCTCTAACCACCACAAATAGTGTAGAAGGATTTATCTTAAAAGTGTTGGTATAATTGTTGGACATCTAGCAAGATATGTTAATCTCAACGACTGGTAGCAAAAGTTGATGAACATTTGGAAGTAGAAACTGGATGCCTAAAGAATGCGGCCAAGAACTCGTAGCTTGAAATAGGACGCCTAGATCTCATCGCCTAGTTAGTAATGTGGTCGTCTAGAGTCGGACACGTAGAACTTGGATGTTGAAATTTGTTGATGAACTACCTTCTGCAAAAGGGTTTCAACTTCTGCAAATGTTAAAGAAATGAAATAATTAAGTTATCAACAAAATAACTAATGAAAGTCTTGTAGCCTAAAGAGAAAATATATAGGAGATGTAATATGAAAAATATATTCATATCTGTCTTGAATCTACTTTCTAAATGAATATTGAATATAATAAAAGGAATTTTACCTTGAACAGTGGATGTAGGCGATGTGGTAAACCACTGTAAACTTCATTTTGTTCATTTTCTCATCCCTTCATCTTCCTTAAGAAACTCCATTTTTGAAACCCTTCTTTCTTCTTCCTTTCTCCCTCGGTGAACCATACAAAGATAAACAAAGTACAATTAATAAAATGAAAATGACAGCTTAGAAAGGAGTTGAAAAGATGAGACAAAAACAAAAGGTAAAAAGATAACTTTATATTTAATTTTTTCAAAAATTACACTTGAGTTCTTACCGAGGAAGAGAAACTTTTGTTTCTACTATTTTTGAAGATTGGAAGCCTCAACTATGTGGGTCAAAAGCTACAAAACAAAAACTTGTTAATAAAATGTTGAATCGCGGATCACACTCTCTTTAAAATGTATCACAACTTTTTCTGAAAATGCAAACAAATAGTAACTAGCACATACGTCCACAAGATAAGATAACCAATTCGATTGAAACTATAGAAACTAATTAGAATACCAAACATCCTTGTAATGATATTTGCTCGACAAACACTTGAAAAACAAGATAATACGTATGAATAGAGAGGGAGAGGGAGAGGAGATAAACATAAGAACTAAAAGATGGTTTCCTTATTGTATAAGTGAATGAAGATGAAGATCCTAATATAGTGTTGGACGCTCAATGATAGAGACAAGAAAACATTTGTAAAGGTAAAAGAAATGTTATTAAATGTCCAACAAAAGATGAACAGCCACGAAGGGCACCCAAAGAAAAAGGAATTTTTTTTTATTGAAAGGCACCCAAAGAAAAATTGTTTCTTGTGTCAGGAAATTATTTAATTTATGGACACACCACTTTTAGATTTACAAAATTGGTTGTTATGCTTTCTCCATGAATTAAATAAAACTTAATACACATCATTTGCTTTAATATACTTAATAAATTTGATACATTTAATACACCCTTAATAAACATATTCTATATATTCTTAATGTTTCTACTGTCGTAATATTCATATATAAAATTGGAGAAAAAAGAATTATTAGAATCTTAAAAAGTAGAAGAACAAATATAGACGATTAGGAGATTGAAAAAGAAGAAATAAGTTATCCAAGAATAATTTAAAAATAATAACAAATCTAAAATAAAAATAATAACAGATCTAAAATAAAAAATATTAAAAAAAAGTGAGAACTTTGTCATAGCTATTTGAAAGAAATTTATAAAAATAAGTGAAGGAGAAGAAACCGGAGAAGGAGAAGAAACCGGAAAGGTGAAGAAGGAGATGAAGATGGAGGAGATTGGATGAAGGGTAGTTTCTTTTTCTTCTTTTTTTTTTAAGATATTATACTCTTCGAAGTCCGAACTCACAACACAAAAGAGGAGATGAGATATGCCATTTGTAAACATAATATTAATATATACTTTCTTCTTTTTCTTTTCCAAAGAATTTTACATCAAACAGTTTGAACTTGAAGCTTTAAAATACAATATATTTACCTCATAATTAGCTACACAACCATAATTACTGAAAGGGACGACATGCCTTTTTATTTCATTACTAAAGAACCAAACGACACTTTCAACCATAAGATCAGATTGGACAAAACACACAAACACAGAGAGCTTTAGTGATCAGTGATTTCAATTGATTTAATTATTTCAGGCTTCTTCTCTTCCACTTTAGGCACTGTCACCGTGAGAACTCCATTCTCCATACTGGCTTTCACCTCATCAACTTTGGCATTCTCAGGCAGCCTGAATCTCCTCACGAACTGCCCACTGCTTCGTTCAATCCTATGCCATTTGTCGTTCTTCTCTTCCTGTTCTTTGCTTCTCTCTCCACTGATCTGCAGAACCCTGCCTTCTTGAACCTCAACTTTGACTTCTTGTTTGTTGATTCCAGGAAGATCGGCTGTGAAGATGTGGGCTTGTGGGGTCTCCTTCCAGTCGATGCGAGTGTTGGCAAAAGCAGAGGAAGGAAGATTAGACAGTGAATTAGAGAATGAGAAGCCTTGGAATGGATCCCATGCGTCTAATGAAAAGGGGTCGAAGACGTTGGTGCGGCGACCACCGAAAAAGCTTGGAATGAGTGACATGGTGTTGTTGGTTTCTTTGAAAGATTGGCTGTGAAAAGAGTGGGTAAATGTGAATGGCTGAGTGAAATATATGAGTTATTGTTTGCTGCCTACGACGGGGTAATACGAAGGACTTAAATAGGATGGAAATAGAGAATTTGAGATATTTCCAGACTTTTCTGAGCTTTTCATTCGTTTTCTTTTCTCCTTTATTTAGGTTAGAAATATTCCATAATATTCTCCAACCTTCTACACACACACCATGCAAAATGGAATTAAAATTAATTTCTCACTTTTGAAAAGGACCCACGAATATATATATATAAAAGAAAAGGCAACAAATTATGGTCTATATCCTTATCTTTGCTATGTTAAAGATAGACTTAATAAAGAATCATATATATATTTTTAGGATTTTACCACGAGTCAAATCCTATAGAAGTTTACAATATTACATTAATCTCAATCTTAAAGTTATTGTTTTAATTTATAAAAAAGTCACACATAAGTATTGTCATTTTTTTTTGTATTAATATCAATCAAGTTCCATCCTTTAATTTACTTCTTTAAAAAAACTAATGAAAGAAAATTCTCACCCCTTTTTATATTATTTGTAATAAAAAAAATATAATTTTTTAATTTGGTTTGTAATAAATAATTATTTTAATTTACCGTTTCAATATTTGACAACTAAACAATGTGGATGAATAATATTTTTAAAAATCATTTAAAACATTTAACATTATTTTGTAACCATATTTCATTCCAACAAAATAATTAAGTTTGATTTTCTAAATTCCGTAACTTAAAAAATATAAATTATTTGTAACGTGAGAAACAAATGATTTGTAACATTTTGTAATAAATAAATACATATAATTATTATAATAAAAAAGTTTTTTTTTTAAATTCTATAACAAGAACCATGAAATTAGGAGTGTCCAAAAAAGTCGTAATCTGACCAACTCGAACTATCCAACTCAAGCCGTAAGGGTGACTTGAGTTAGAAAATTGGAGGAAAAAAAAACTTGAGTCGAGTCCCGGGTTGTGCAAATAATGGTCAAATTAACCCAACCTGATCCAGTTATGTATATATATATGTAAAAGCTTTGAAACTCGAGCTAAAGTTACTCGATCTTAAAGGAACTTTGTTTTGAGTTTTAAAACTTGGGGTGATCTCGAAGCAACTTTGTCATGTCGGGTTAACCTTAAAGGAAGAGAGATTCATAAAACCTCCGTTGAGAAATATATATAAAAAACTAAAAAGTTAAATTGGATTGTTTATCACTTCTTTCTTAATTCTAATCTAATTGTTAATAATATTATTTATTAAGATTTAAATATAGTTTATTTTTAAGCTTATCATATTTATTTCTTAAAACTATATTTATACAACAATTTACTTAACTAAAAACAGGTGAGATAAGGTTAAATGTCCTTTAACAATAAAGTATTTAACTATAGAAATAATACAGTGAACTTTGGTAAACAAGTTTGGTAAATACAACCTACATTTAGGGAGCTTCTTTGCTCATAAAAGAAATATTATTGAGATTCAAAAGTTTGTAACTTAACCCTAAAGTTACATTAACGAGTTATCACCATAGCTTAACCGTATAGTTACATACAATCATCTCAGTCTTCATTCACATTTCTTATCCATTGATACTATGTCAAATCCCTTGACGATCTTTAATAATTTGTCATAATGCAGAAAGTAACCGGTTTATCTTTGTACAAATTCTTCACTAAAAATATAAACAATTGAACACTATTGTGAAGAATAATTTTACGTTTATAGAGCTTTTTCCTTTTAAAGAGCCAAAAAAAATAAGAATTTATAATAAAATATTTCTAAATATGATAAATATATTTTTCTTTAAAAGAGATATTTAAGGAAGATTTTTTAACTTCTTATTAAAAGATATTGATAAATGATCTTAAACAAAAGGAAAATATTTCACATTTCTTTAAATAAAAATAAAATTAATTTCATATTTGTCAAAAAATCTAACACCTAATATACAAAATGTAATATGTTTTTTTTTTCAAGCAACAACAATTCAATTCAGTCCATACAATGTCTAGATCAAAAAGTTTAATAACGTTATGGAAAAAGGAAAATGTTATACATTTGTAATAAAAAAACCACTACGGTAGATCGTAGATATCTAAACAATTATGGTGAGATTGAAATTACATTCATAAATGTCACATCACACTACTAAAAAAAGAGTTTTAAATGACACTACTAATAAAAACATTGTGTCGTCATTGAAAATAAAAATAAGGATTGTTTTTTGACACAATTTTTTGTGTAGTTAATTAATGACAAATTTTTTGTGTCATTAACAAATTTTCAAATGAAAAAACCCAAAATTTCAAATTTTTTGAATTCTCCTCCCTCACACAATTAAAACTAAATAAAAACTCCAAATTTTCTCTCAAGTAAAAAAAGTTGCCGTCCAACGAAGCCTGAAAGCAATTCTTTTTTCTCTCTCTACCAAAAACACAAAAAAAATTCTCAACTAAGTGGGCTATCAAGTCATTACAAAGAACACCCCTCCCTTCCAATTTTCTACCACCCGCAGCTATCAATTCTACACTCCAGCCACTATCGTCGTTGTCGCCACAACAAGCCTTTATCGTCGAACCCACCAATCTAGCCATTGCTGTTGAATAAATTTATTTAGAAATATGAATTTTAATGTCACTTGAAATCAAGAACAAAGGAGCGAGAGAGAATAAAATGTGTTGTTAAAAAAAAATGCAAAATTTTTCATGACACAAATTGAGTTATCTTGACACAATTTTTGCATCGTTAATTAACGGCATAAATTATGCGACATAAAAAATAATCCTAATAAAAAAATATGTTTTCCTTCATTTGTACGTTTTCTGATTTAAAAAAAAATAATCTCATGCTTTCATCCCTCTTGTGAACCACGACCGAAAAAAACTCTTACTTCATCACACGTCGTCACTGTCTTTCTCTCTCGTAAACACTCTCGGGCAACATTTCCCCCTCTCTCATAAACACTCTTCGCAACTTTCCCTCTCTCTCAAAAGCTCTTCGACTGCCATATGAAGGATTTCACCAAATTTGCAAGTAATTAAAGAATCTGTTGACCATGAGATCGATTAAGTCCATTTATGAGTTAGTTTTGATTAGATTAGGTTGCACATACATATATTACAATTAAATAGCGTTTCTCATTTATCTCTTCCTCTTTTTCTTACCATGATTTTCAATTAATAAGCACTTGAGTTACTCAAAGTAAAAGTAGAGAAGTGGAAATGGAAACTGTCGCGACGTGATCGCTACGCGGAGCGGCCGACCTCCCCGTTTATTTAATTTTAATAAATAATTTTAATAAATAATTTTGGAGTCGCCACCAATCATATTAAGGTGTGATTGGTCACCAAAAAAAAGAAAAAAAAATGGTCTGCGTATATTCAGAGATTTAAGTTTGCGTATATTCAGAGATTTAAGTTCGGGAGTCAGTTGTGTGTAGGGAAGGTGTTAGCACCCTACAACACCCAAAAAATGGTTACCCAATTTTATCTTTTAAATTAAATTAGAGAGGTTCACAAAACAAAGTTTTTATTTAGGTTTTGTTTAAATGTCCCATGTTTATCGTAGAAAGTAAAACCTAAGCATGAATTGATGATTATGGGTGGCATAGGAGCCATTAGAAAAATTAAGTTTATTTTTGTTTTAAAAGATTTTTATTCACCTTAAGAATATTAAGATACCAAAACTTGATATTTTAATCTCTATCATAGGTGTTTAATGAGAAATTTCATGTATCTAGAATGAAAACACTAGTCAGTCTCATTTAAAATATGAAATGTGTTTATTTAAAAACAATCTATTAATTAAATTTCAAACGGAAAAATTTCATGTATTCATGGATTTTAAATTATAAAATCCATAAAAAACAATACTTTTTCTCCAATTTACATTTTATATTTCAATTGGAAAATAAATAATAACAATGAGCAAAACATTATGAAATTTGAAAAATACTTAAAGGGTAAAATGTTGAGATAAAATAAATGCATAAGACAAATACAGGATAATGTAAGCAATATGCAAAATGTACAAGATGATTAATTAATACAGCACAAGCAAGATAATTAATTAATTCAGAATGATACAAAATAATTAATTCATGCATAAAAGGTGAAAAATAATTAATTAATGCAGAAACAGAAATAAGCAAAATAAATAATTAATTCAGAAATATGCAAAATAATTAATTAATTCAGAAATATGAAAAATAATTAATTAATTTAGAAATATTCAAAATAATTAATTAATTCAGAAATATGCAAAATAATTAATTAATTCAGAAATATGCAAAATAATTAATTAATTCAGAAATATGCAAAATAATTAATTAATTCAGAAATATGCAAAATAATTAAACGAGGATGTCAAATGGGTGAAATAATAATTAACTGCAAAATGCCAAAGTAGGAGTAATGCAAGATGCCAAGAGGCCAAATGAGTGCCAAAATAATTAACGATATGCAAATAATTAGCTCACAATGGAGGATGCCAAAAATTAAAAGTGTCAAATACATTGTGCTAATTAATTAACAATGCATAATTAAGAGAGCTTGTCAAATGAATAGTTATTCTCAAATGCATAATTAACACATATGCCAAATGGATAATTATTAAAGCAAGATACCAAATGGATACACACAATTAACACAGAATGTAAAATGAGTGCCTAGATAATTAAAAAGATAGCAAATAATTAAATCAGTATGCCAAATGGGTGTCAAATAAGTGTTAAATAATTAAGACATCAATCAAATAATTAACACATCATTTAATTAATTAACCAAATGAAATAATTAACATAGCACCCAAATGGATGCCAAATAATTAATCAAGAACACACTTATTAATTAATGCAGTAGCCAAATAGATGCAAAACAACTAATTAATCAGCTCAGCAATCAAATAGTCAAAATGGGTGTCAAATTAATTAGCATGCAGAACTCAGCAATCAAAATACTCCAATGGCCAAATGGATGTCAAATAATTAACGAGGATGCAGAAAATTAACACAGGCCAAATAATTAACATAGCATTGACAGTATGCTAATTAATTATTGCCAAATCAGATAATTAACTCACAATGCAGAATTCATCCATCAAAATAGTCAAATGGCCAAATAGATGTGCATAAATAAGTGTAATCAGATGCAAAACACTAATTAATTAGGACAGCAATCAAAGAGTCAAATGGGTGCCAAATAATTAAAAGATGTGAAATGAGTGCCCAATGATTAACACACCAGCTAATTAATGAGTGCCAAATGATTAACACACCAGCTAATTAATGAGTGATTCAAATGAATAATTAAGACAGCACCCGGATGGCTGCCAAATAATTACTGGGTGCCAAATAATTAAGCCAGTATCATCAAACATGAATAAAAAAAAAAAGAACTTACAAGATCTGCCTTAAATGCAAAATGTTCTGGCTTGATCCTCCTCACCTCTTCCAAAAAAAATCTTTTACGTGTCCCTCTTCTCTACCAAATAATTCTCCAGCCAAAAAAAATTCTCTTCAATTGAATTTTGTCCTTCTCTTTTTATAGGGAAATGTCTCTTTTTTTAGATATAAGTGAGGTAGGTTTAGATAGTGAAATAGAGTACAGACAAATGGGGAAAATGTGGAAGAGTGGGAGAACGTGAGAGATTGAGAGAAAGTGAGAGGGTTGTGACTCATGAAAACGGATGGTTGAGAAAAATAGGGAGAAGAAAAAAAAAAATCTTTATTTTTATATTTAATTTTAAATATGTTTTTATTTTTGTTTTTGTTTTAAAACATAAATTCAAAAATTAAGATTTAAATTTTAGAATTTAAATTTAAATTCAAATTCAAATTCTTTAAAAAAAAATTAATTAATAAAAAAAATAAAAAGACAGAACAAAATACATATCTACAGAAACTAAAATAAAAAAATATTGCTAGATTGGAAGATTTAAAGGCAGGTGTAACTTTGTAATATATTAGGTATTTTAACTCTCGAACTACGTATTTTGTAAAAATGTATTCATATATAAGATAAAAACTAAATTTGAACGATGAAAGGTAAAATAATCAAAATACATGAGGTGGGCTCAACTATTGTGAAGACTGGGTCCAAACTTCATGAAGAAAGTGGTAGAACCTTATAGAAATGGAATAAGAAACAGCTAAAGGAACATACCAGAAAACCCGCGAATCCACTCCCTTCTTCTGTTGCTTCCTATTTAAATCCCTCAAACCACTCGGTTGATTGTCATCCAGAAATCATCCAACGAGATAATTCCCACTTCTGCAAAACACTCTCTTTCGATCCAATCTACTTCTTCCAACTTCAAATTCAACAACCATGGCTCTCGTTCCAAGCATTTTCGGTGGTCGCCGCAGCAACGTCTTCGACCCCTTTTCATTGGACATTTGGGATCCCTTCGAAGGCTTCCCCTTTTCAAACTCCTTGGCCAACGCTCCCTCCTCTGCTCGTGAAACCTCTGCTTTCGCCAACACTCGCATCGACTGGAAGGAGACCCCACAAGCCCACATCTTCAAGGCTGATCTTCCCGGAATCAAGAAGGAAGAAGTCAAAGTAGAAGTCGAAGAAGGCAGAGTTTTGCAAATCAGTGGAGAGAGGAGCAAAGAGCAGGAGGAGAAGAATGACAAATGGCACAGAATTGAACGGAGCTGTGGGAAGTTCATGAGGAGATTCAGGCTGCCTGAGAATGCTAAAGTGGAGGAGGTGAAAGCCAGCATGGAGAATGGAGTTCTGACTGTGATGGTGCCTAAAATGGAAGAGAAGAAGCCTGAGATCAAGTCCATTGACATCGCTGGTTGAACCTTATGGTGTTCATTCTGAGTACTGAGTCTGGGCTTTGTCTCTGCCTCTGTTTGTTTACTATATTATGGAAGAATGAGCTGTGTTAATGTGTTTTGTGAACGTTTGTAACTTTTGTTGAAACGCTATGTGTTTGGTTGTGTATAATGAGAATAAATATAATCCAAGTTGTTCCTTAAGTTTCTTTTCTTGCTTTAACACTTGATGAGAGGGGCCAACGTTTTCACGCTTCAAAGGTTTTCCATCTAATTTCCGATCATCCTCTAGTCCAGATGCAAGCTCTAAAGTTGTAGATTAAAAATTTCGCTAACTGACTAGGACCAACATTGGAAATGTATTGATGAAATATACTGAAAATTCTAAATGAACACATTGACTTTGATATCCATACCAGAGTATTAAATACAAAAATTTGAAGTCTCCGGCAATCTGAATCGCATAGAGTTATGGGATAAAGAGTTTTTCATTCAACAGAACAGAACATAACACGATTGTTACATATGTATTAAGAGATTGCAATGGATTTGATTTCAGGCTTTACGCCTTCAATTTTGGGCACAATCACCGTCAAAATCCCATCCTCCATGCTTACATTTATGTCCTCCACTTTGACATTCTCCGGCAATCTGAATCTCCTCAAGAACTTACCACTCCTCCGCTCCACTCTGTGCCACTCTTCGCTCTCCTCCTTTGTCTCCTTCATTCTCTCACCACTCAACTCCAGAATTTTGGCTTCATTAACATCCATGTTCACTTCTTCTATTTTCAAACCAGGAAGATCCGCCTTGAAGATGTGAGCATTTGGCGTCTCTTTCCAGTCGATTTGAGTGACCATGAAAGCAGAGGCTGTTTCTTCAGATGAATCCCAATTCTCCAATACGAAGGGGTCGAAGAACATGTTTCTTCGCCGCCTCCCGCCGGTCATTCGCCGAATCAGTGACATGGGTCTTTCTTTAAACCTCCTTCGTACACTGCTTTGGAGTAAATATGGTGGAAATGGAATGAGTTGGGTTGGTACTGTTGTTTTAAATGTCTCTGTGCCTCCGTGTTTATCTTGGTAATGGATACCGTCGTTGTCCATAATGTGTGATGGACATGAACGGATCTCATTTTCTGGCAGATAGAAATATCCAATCTGATTTTACATCGATCTTTAAAGTTAAATTTAGTAAAGTTGAAGGTGGGAGTCCATCTGTTCAATTCAATTTACATACTTATTGGCTGCATATTTATTCGATACAAAATTGTAAGTTTATATGTAACATATTTTTTAAAAATTTATTAGATACAAACAAGTATATTAGACACAAAATTGGAGAATTCGAGTTATAAGGTTTTTTTTCTTAAAAAAGATTGCTCCCTCCATTTCTTAAAAAAGAAACTCAGAATATAAACACAACATTGATTTACAACTGTCTATTTTTTAGTTTCATTAGCATCATTTCAAATACTCTTTTCTAAACTATAAATTCATCTTAAGTTGCATGTTAAGATCATGTGAGTTTTTCTTGGTTAAATTTTGTTTTCAATAGTTGGTGTTGCCTATGTGATAAGCGTGTTTGTATTCTACCATGAAATGATCTAAAACTTATGGATGAGATAATATATGAATCCACACATGAATGAAGATAATTTTAACCAAGCAAAAATTTAGAAATACAGAAAATCAACAAATATCTATAGCTTGTGGTTGAGGTTGACTAGCGAGGTTGACTAGCTTTTTGTGGTTAATGTGAAGAGTGATGAATTCATGATGACTGAGGTCCATTGATACTTGTTGAACTAAAAAGACCTATATAAAATTTAGATTCACAAGTTAATAGTCTGATTGCACTAGTCTCAAACGACATAGCATTTTTCACATTTTTATTAATTAGACACCGATATATGAGTGAATCACGTTAAAAATAAGGGAAAACTGCAAACCACCCAAAGTATAGAAAACAGAGGAAGATTATTAAGCCCTAAAACCCATTACCTGCAAGGTCTCCATTGAAGAAGTTAATGGGAAAAAACTATAGGAGGCCACCCTAAATTGGAATAGGAAGAAACGAAGAAGAAATTTAGATTGGTTGATTATCAGTAATCATTATATAAGTTCAAAGCTCTTTTATCCCTCATTTAAGAGGGTAAAATCAAAGAAGAAATGTAACCAAAATTAGGAAGCCCTACAGCGTAATTGCAGAACAACGATGAACTCAGTTTACCGCTGTGAGAGATCCATCGCAATTGCGAGTAAGGTACAATGCCGCCACCATTGACGCTTAACAAATTCTCAACAAGATTAGCAAGAAGTGGACGAACAACCTGGTTCCAAGTTCCAAGTTCCAAGTCCCAACCGATGCGATTACCATTCCTAATCAAAACTAAGTACTAACACGTGTTGGAAATGGACCCTGGGCCTTTGGCTTACTAGCAACCATGAGTTAAAAATTGTAGCCATCGATAGATTTGAAATATGTGAGTGGGCATAAATAGTAAAAGAGAAATAAAAACAAACATCTCATGTGCTTTCAGCTAAATTTGGATATTAAAGCCAAAGTTACAAGGAATCGAGAAGGTTGGAGAACGTTAGGGAACAAGCTCAACATCCTCTACCCTTTTGAAAAGGCAACGAGAATTTAAGGAAATTAAAACAGCAAGAAAAGCCTTGAAAGATCTCGAATTTTTTTATGTTCGATCTTATTTAAATGGTGAGAGTACATAATACAACCATACCATTAAGTCGTCAACGACAACAACAAAATCTCACATTCCCTCCCCAACTTTACAGCTTCAGATTTAACTTCTTTTTCCCCATCGCACGAACTTATTTCAACAGTCAAACTAAAATCATGTGGCTGATTCCAAGCATTGTTGGTGGCCAACGAAGCAAAATGTTCGACCCCTTTTCATTGGACGTTTGGGATCCATTCGCAGGCTTCCCATTTTCAAACTCATTGGCCAATGCCCCTTCCTCTGCTTTTCCCAACACTCGCATCGATTGGAAAGAAACCCCAGAAGCCTATATCTTCAAGGCTGATCTTCCCGGAATCAAGAAGGAAGAAGTCAAAGTAGAAGTGGGAAAGGGCAGAGTTTTGCAAATCAGTGGGGAGAGGAGCAAAGAGCAGGAAGAGAAGAATGATAAATGGCATAGAATTGAACGAAGCAGTGGGAAGTTCATGAGGAGATTTAGGCTGCCTGAGAATGCTAAAATTGAGGAAGTGACGGCCAACATGGAGAACGGAGTGCTGACAGTGATGGTGCCTAAAATGGAAGAGAACAAGCCTGAGGTCAAGTCCCTTGACATCTCTGGTTAAAGTTGAATCATTTGTGTGAATGCTTTGTTTGGGTTGATTTGGTTAGTAAAGGACTTCAAATGTATTTTGTGTAACTTTTGAGTGTCGAAACAGTTCGATCGTTTACTTTTTGTATTATATTATCGTGGGAATGAATACAATAAAATAAAATTTCATGGTATACCACACTGCTACATTGAAAATCTAATCATTTATCAATTATAAGATACACATGTTACTTCAATTCGAGAGCCCATGAAGTCTGGGTGTAAGCGATCTTGAAGAAAAACCCCGAAGCCAATTATGTTTTCTTTTATATATTATATTCCATTTTTCATCAATACAAAGCACAAAACTATGCAACAGAAGATGAAAAGGGAAAAAAAAAACTTGAAAACAATGACAAAAGTATCAGATTGTAATCTAAGGTAGGCCACACTAGGTATTATGATTACTATCTGGTGGAAGCTCTAAGACTAGGAAGAGAAAGCAGCCTATCTATGAAGAAACTGAGATATTTCGATGAACATGAATTAAAATGAAGTTTGATCATAGATCGGC
This sequence comes from Cucumis sativus, assembly GCF_000004075.3. NCBI lineage: Eukaryota > Viridiplantae > Streptophyta > Magnoliopsida > Cucurbitales > Cucurbitaceae > Cucumis > Cucumis sativus. The sequence goes on along the minus strand of NC_026659.2, from coordinate 5,432,628 downwards.
AAATAAATTGTAGGTTTTAGAGTCTACTGCTATGAGCCTTACAGCTGCAACTGCTGCTGCTAAAGACATACAGCCAAAGAAACAAACATTCAACCAATGCCAAAGCCTCTGTAAAGAATTGAGTTTGGTCTTCTTTGCCACGAGGTACATGTGGTTTGCAAGTATAAATGTAAGTGGCAATGTGCTGATTGCTCCTGTAAGGCTCATGAAATCTCCAAGGAAAGGCAACATGGCTGAGATCAGTGTGGTTATGGCCAGGTACCCTCCTCTCACAACTATTCTGAATGACAAGTTTTTTATATTCAGTGCGCTTCCTGTGATCCCATACTTCGTGTCTAAATACTCGTACATTGGGCTGGCAAATATCTGAATGCAAATGATGAAACACCATTGAGTTTAAAACAGATTGAGAACCGCATATATCAATTAAGGAAAGAGAGCATTTTTGGAAGTTAGAAGAGAAGACTGATGACAATTACATGCAAAGCGATGACTGTTTGAAGGAAAGCAGATATATTTGCTGCTGCTTTGATCCAAATAGGACCATTTACGCTGTTGAGTAAATAAGTTGAGGTGGAAGATCCATATGCCCAGTATCCAATAAAAGTAACCGCGTACATGGGCAAAACTCCGGCGGTGAACTGGAAGTAGAGAGCCTTTAGCATGTTCTTCACTACAGGCTGTCTCACTGTGGCCTGTAACAACATTTTTATTCAGCAATGAATGTTTGAAGAACATAGATGGAATATCAGTGATGAAAAGATGTGAAAGGAAACAACAAAAGGGTGTTTGGGTGAATTTATACATATAGAACTCAATGGAGTTGAACTGGATATGAATTTCAAAACCTTGGATTTTGTTGGATTGATTTTAATCCAGTTAGAATTCTTTTGTACTGACAGATTAATCATGTTTACGAGCTTAAAATCTGGTAACAATCTTGTCCAGTGAGCAACAGAAGGGTGCAATGTAATTTAGAAAACAAGGATCAAGTAAGTTCTTGCCACACCTGAATTTCTGGAAGCATCCCTGTATTGAAGGCAAAAACCAAATTTGCAGATGCTCCTATTGTCGTAAAAATTTTGCTAGTTGACGATCCTGGAAGGCTATAATCTGCAGGTGTCTTAACTCCTGATATATGGCAGAAGCCGTTAATGGCAAATTTTAAACCAAGAAATCTTTATCAATAGAGGAAAGTTAGACTAGTCAATACACATTGAACAAAACTCAGAATGAAAAAGATTTTCATCGAGTTTAATTGTGTTGCGCTAGATAACTTAAACCAATGAAGAAAGTACAAAGACAATGATGTGGGGAGGAGATATTAACGTGAGATGAAATAAATAATTTAACTATAGGTGGGTAAAGTTATTTTCCAGATATTGTAGACAACTGAAGCTTCTCTCGTGGAAATAAATATTATGCGTTCAAGAATAAATTTTGATTTCAATTCGTTGAGTTTGAAATGAATATATTGAACTCTAGTTGCAACAAGTCAATTGCAAAGATTGACAAAACTAGACAATGGAAAGTGAAACTTACCATCCCGAAGAGACAGTATAAATGCCACAATGATGTATACTAAACTGAAAACAGTTGAGAATCCCAGCCATATTTTTAGAGCTGACAAATGGGGTATTGATATTGCAAACAACGCACAAACAACGCCAGCAATGGCTATAAAATAGGGAAGCTTCATAACATGGTCATCACTGAAGAGGACATAAAGAGCCTGCAGAACAGACAAGTAATCTGATGGGTCACAGTGCAACACAGAATAAAAGGACGTGGTATACAAACAAAATGAAGTGAAAACAGAACTTGGATTTTGATAAAAGTGAACTGCTTTTGTTGTTGATCAGAACAATTGACCTTTTGTTTCCGTCCTTTAATTTATTTCTTTAATTATACTTGTCAGCAAAGTGGTACTTAATTAGAGTTCCATTACTCTACCAAACTTTTCTCTAATGATACTAAAGTAAACATTTTGGAGCAGTTCAACATGTGAATGGGACAAGATGAGACCATCTTTGATTCATATTAAACTTGGGGGGGGGCTAAAATTCTGGCCTATTAAAGTAAAAAGATTATTTGCATTTTCATACATTTTAGTATTGATGTTAGACTAGTCTTTAATAGGTCAAAACTAAAAGTCTGTGTTCAACTTGAAGAACGATATTGAGGATGAGAAAGCGGCACATAGCAACAACCGGAAGCTTAGTGTATTTCAAAAGTACACGCATAGGTGTAATTATCTTGACTCTTGTGCAGTCAAATAAATAGAAAGTCATAAAACATGGAGCAAGGAAGTCAAAACAAGTTACCTACCCCCAATACTTAAATAAAGTTGTGTTCATATTTTTCAAGTAATTTCACTTGTTCAATACTAAGAATTAGAAATTTCATTAGTTTGAAAGCAAGATCAGTATACTTCTATTGATCTCACCTTCAAGGCTTGACCAGCTAAGATGATGTATCCCACATTAATCATGAACAGATTGGCATATTGTAATCCCCATGTAAGAGAATATGCTGTCCTACCTGGAAAAGAAGAAAAGCCATCAAGAAGGAATAAAGAAAAAGAAGCCAAAACAGTCATTCCATTATTTTGGTGTCGCTCATACCGTATATAAAGCCTGCTAAATCTCTGTATCTGATATGCCTCTTCCCACCAAATTCATGGAGCTTGGCAATAAGACAATTTGCATATAATGAAATGGCGGTAGCTGCAATCAAACCAACGACTCCACCAATCCAACCAAGAGGAACCATTATAGTACCTGAGTATCCCAGTACATAAGCACTGTTGATACCAGTGGTAAGGACAAAACCTGCTTGAAACCATGAATCTGAATATTGAAAAAGAACACAAGTTAGCTGATGGATGGTATTGAGAGGGCAAACGCAAACGAAAACCCCAATCTCATGATAAAAGTTGAAGGGAAAATTCCACTGAAATCTAAAAATCCAAAAGCAGACAAAAAAGAAAAGAACATGAACTAGGTTTGTTTACTTGGGTTTGAAGAGAAAAAGAAGACAAATCATATGTCAACATTTGGCAGTTGGTCATTATAATCCTTCAATTTCACAAAAGTAAAAAGGGTATTCTAAAGCAAACTAAAAGAAAACTAAAAAGGTAGAAAACGATCCATGTTTCAAATTTCATAAAAAAAAGACACAATTCAAACAAATTGCAGAAAGAGAGAGAGATCCACATCAGAAAAGCAAAAAAGGGAAGACAAAAACGAAGAAAGACAAACCACTGCTAATCTGATGAGCCGTTTGGGGTGCGGCAACCTCCATTTTTTCTTCATCAACATCGTTGATTGGTGCCATAACTGGGTCTCCTTCCACCTTCCAACGTGTAGCTAGGAGTGACTCGCTCTCCGCCTCCCGCTCTTGGAATATGGAATTCAAATCCAGGAAGACGGTCTTCTCGTCGCTGTGCTGCAGGTTCTTCGTTCCCAAATGGACAAAATAAGCAAAATACACCGAATTTAAGATTGACCCATTTATGGAAAATCTATATTCAACACATCTTTAAGTGGAAGAAGAAAAAGATAGAACGCTTACAAAAATCTCAGTCCTGGCTTGCTTCTCCTGTTTTTGTTCTCACAATGAATTTACGTAGCAAGTTGGAGCTGGTGGGTGTATGAAACCGAAAAGACAGCAAATTGGTCACAAAACACAAGAAGAAGAAGGAAGAAGAAGGAAGAAGAATCTGTGAATGGACTAAAAATTGTCCGATAGAAATGGGAATCGGAAGGGTAGTGGGTCAAATTTAACATCCTCCTCAATCAAAGCTATTTTCTTTTCTCATCTCGTTGAGAAGAGATGTTCTGTTTTCTTTATTTCCACACCTTACGATTTATCTTTATAATATTTAATGATGAGAATTTTATGTATAAATTACTCGATCATCTTTGAAAATCTTTAGATACTTTGAAGCAATTGGGGAATGAAATAATCAGAACGTATTTTATTCTTCCAAGTATTATATCTTAATGTTTGTTGACACTTCGTGTGGGCCATTTCAAACTCAAAAGTTCTTTTCGTTTTCTTCTTTGAAGAAAAATCCAATCATTTAAACCTTCTTTCCTAACTTCGTGTTGTTGAGTTTTTATTTTGTTTTGATTCAAAGTCAAACACCCAAATACAAAAGCAAACATTGAAAAGTTATAATAATTTTTAAAATTTTAGAATTTGTAGATTTAATTTATAAAACCTAAAAATCAAACCAAAATAGTTCTCAAAATATAGCACATCAATATCTTTAGATCTCTAGAATTATAAATAATCAAGCATGTTTGTTTCATACAAATAAAATTATTTTATGGACCTTTAAAAATTATTCATAAACATGTTTGCAGATACAATTTACATATTGTCTCTATGATGTATTTGTGCAATTTTTTCATTAATTGAATATAATTCGAGTTTATATGTTATTTTATGTCAGCAAATTAATTTAATATTCTGTTTTATAGAATGCGTATTAATTTGAATATGTAATATATTTCTAAAAGGAAATAAAAAATAGTTAGGATGCAACTTAAAGAAAACATTGTTATTTCATATCTCTTGTCCACAAGCAGAGAAATGTGAAAGAGTAGGAAAAGTTAAGAAGATGATGCACAATGAATAGAAAGTAAGAAAGAAAATGTAGAAATACCTGAGAGAGAATTTGTTTGGGGAAGCTTTTGAGTAGATGAAAGCTATGAAAAGAAAACAAAGTGAGGGAGTATTTATATTCTAATTTAGAGCTAAGGGTAAGAATTATGAATTTAATTACCAATTGACAGATAAGAAGGGAATCTTAGAAACTCATGTTTTTTGAAATTACAAAAGGAAATTATAGAGAGATATCTAAAATTGATGGATTTTAAGATATGAGGTATCTTTTGGATGCTGGTGAGAGAGCAATTTAAAATTATCACAGAACAAACCATCTCCAATCTCCACTTGATATTTTATTTGACTATATAGGAGCCGATTAATGTGGGAAAGAAAGTTTTTGTTTTGTTCTTCCACTTGTGTATTTGTTTGATTTATTAAAAAGTAAAAAAAAAAAAAAAGTAGTATTGAGAAAGGAGGGGTGGTGCTTTCTTCTTCTTCTTCTTCTTCTTCTGTGTTTTACCATTTTATATTCACTCACGTCCTATTTAGCTCAGCTGAAAAGGTCACACATCAGTTCAATATGCAATCATCTCTGTCTATGAAAATACTTATATTCAAAGGAGTCATTTGGATTGAGAGAATTGAAATACGAATAAGATCGTTGGAAATTAAAAATGTCTGAGAATTATAAATCTGTAAATAAGAATACTAATAAATTAAGAATGTATGTGATTGATTGTGCATGAAAACGTTATTAAGAATCTATGAAAATAAATTCTTATTGTATTTCATTTGTAAAATTAAACTCGAAAACTATGTGAGTTCTTAACATATTAATTGATAACCTTAGTTAAATTATTAATTAATTGTATTTGTAAAATGAATAACTTGATTGGATAAATTTGTTGAATCTATGTATTTTATGATGTATTAATTGATTTAATAAATTCTACTAATGAATGGTTCATTCATTCTTTACTTTATTTAAAAATAACTACGAGTATATATGCGTAAATATAAAGTAATTTATTGAATTAAAATAAAATATAATTATATATTAAATTGTTGGAGCGTTTTTAAAAATAGCAAATTAAATTAAAATATTTACAAACTATAACAAAATTTTAGATTCTATCACTATAGTATATCAATGACTATCAGTGATAAAATTTGTTATACGTCGTAAATATTTTCTAAAATCTACTATTTTTTAAAATTTCCATAAATTATTTCATATGTAATTTTTTATTTATTTTTTATTTTATGTATAATTTATTAAATTAGAGTAGTTAAATGCATAAATTTAATTTAATTTTAATGTAATCAATTTAAATTAATTAATTTTAATAATATATAAAATAAATAAATAAAGAATTTTGAATGGGTATAGTTCATGTGCATAAATCATGCATGAAAATAGTTTATTCTCATGTCTAAACTACAAAGTTTTATAGCAAACACGAACATATTTATCTCACTCATTCTCATTCCTATTTTCATCACAATTCCTTCTATCCAAATGGCTCTAAAGAGTTTTGTTTAATCTAGAATGGTAAAATAGGATTTTATTATAAAAAGATAGGGGCAATATAGGAAACAAAAGATTCTATTGCATTGGTCTTTTTATATTTACTATAATGCATGTGAAATCTTATGCTCTATTTTTTTACATAATATGTTCAATAATTTTTATTCTAATGTTATTGTATGGATTGATGCATTGTTTCACCTTATTAATTACTACTCTCATTCAATTATATTAATTTTTTTTTAATTTTTTAATTTTTTTTCTTTTACACGTCTTCTTCTCATGTATATATTAAAAAAATTAATACACACTACTAATTCAATGTATGCAATCACCTCCGTCTCAACATCTATTTCATTTTATCTCTTAATATTAGTTGGACTCGAAAAGTCACAACGAACACTTTTGACGAAGTGTTGCACTCAAAAAGACACACAACTAGTCAACGAAGAATAATAAGAAAATTCATGAAAGAAAAATGTAAAGACAAAAAAGGCATATAAAGATTATGACCTCTGCATGTCCCCCTTACTATACTAGTTTTTCACCTTGTGTATCAATTATGTATATCTTTCCTAGACAATAAATTAATTTTATGTAGATTTTATACTTCGGCCCTTGTAATATAAACTTTCCAACATTTTAAAGTTAAATTATGTATTTGGATTAATTAATATATATATGAAAGAGTATGAAAATGATTAATCGGATATTATGGTTTATCTAATATAAACTTAAAATTATCAAAGGTTCTATTTTATAAAAGAAAAGGAAAAAAGTTATTTCTTTACCATTTTTAAAATATAAGAATATTTTGTATGATTATCAAAGCATCCTTAATTGTTTATATTCCCTAAAATAGCCAAAATCACTTTTTGAATATTGTTTTTACTTTTTACTTTTATATTTATATCAAATAGGTCAAATTATAAACATGTCTAATTTTCTCCCAACATATTTTTTAGAAGAAAAAGAAAAACTCTCCCAAAACATAAAGTCATGATTGTACCTTAACCTATTAAATAAAACAATCAAATACGTTCAATTTTAATATAAAATATTAAGTTTAATTAATTGTGTTTTTAGAATATTTTAGGTATAAATTTTTTATTTTATTTAAAGGAAGAAAAAAAACTTCGATTCAATTAGGCATAAAAGGAAAACTACTATTATCAAAATTAAGTTGGGAGGTAAAATTAAAAAAGGAGAATAGTTATGAATGGAAAAAAATAAAACTATTTACTATCAATTAGAAAAATATTAAATATCCAAACTCAAACTTTTCCTTAAAATGAAAGGTGGCAAAAGAATGTTATTTAAACAATTATAAGTAAATTGTCGCCACGTGCCTGAGACGACGCGAAGCGGGCCGACGTCTTCAAAAGAGTTATTTTTAAAAGAAAATAAGAGTCACCATCAATCTTTTTTACGCTGTGATTGGACACTGAAATAAAGTAAACAATTGAAAAAAAAATGGTATGCGGAAAAATAGAGTTGAGTTTGGAAGTATTTGTGGATGGGGAATGTATTAGCACCCACAACACCCATTTAGATAAATGATGGCCAAATTTTAAATCTTAATTGAAAATATTTTTTAATTTATTTTTAAACTAATGTCTTATTTCACCCATCATTACTGCAACATTTGAAGCAATGATCTCATGAAATAAGTTGAATAATATTCCATTAATTAAGACTACATATTGAGAAAAATTTTTCACCCTAAGGAAATGAGAAAATATTACCTAGTCTTGCAATAAAAATAAATTATAATTTTAAAGATAATTTATTAATTAAATTTCAAATGAAGAATTTTAATGTATTCAACGGATTTAAATTATAAAACACATAAAAAACAATACTTTTTCTCCTATTTAAATTTTTATATTTAAATTAAAAAATAAAAAATAATAGTAATAATATATTATATAATAGTGACAATATATTGAAAAATTTGAGAAATACTTGTGAAATAAATAAGATAATATTGTGAGATAAAATAATATAGTGACATTCAAATAATATAGAGTTTAAAATAAAATAATATAGAGATAAATTAAATACAGAGATAATATAAACAAACAAATAAAGGCAAAATAAAGGGAAGATGCAAAAATATGCAAGATACCAATATGCAAAAATAATTAATTAATAAAACCAGGTAGTTAACAAGGATGTTAAGCTAATTAATTAAGGTAAAATGCAAATAATTAACGCAGGATGCCAAATGGATAATTATTAACACGTCATGACACAAAGTGATGTCATGGTGCTAATTAATTAATAAATGCAAATAATTTGAATCAATAATTAACACATAGCAAATAGATGCTAAATAATTACAAGATGCTAATTAAGTAATGTAGGATATCAACACGGCCAAATGGATGCTAATTAATTAATAGGTCAAATGAGTGACATAGGACCTAAATGGACGTGAAATAATTAATGCAGGATGCTAATTAATTAATTAATGCACGATACAAATAATTCGAATGAATAATTAACACATGAGACCAAATGAGTGTCACATAATTAACACATGCATTCACTAATTAATTAATGCAGTAAATAATTCAATTAACACAGTCAAATGAATAATTATTAACACTAGAGGCCAAATGAGTGTCAAATAATTGCACGATGTCAGATGCTAATTAATTAATTAATGTATAATGCAAATAATTCAAATGAGTAATTAACACATATGCCAAATGAGTGTTAAATAATTAAAGACCAATCAATATCAGACAATTAAATGTCAAATGATTACCAAATAATTCATAAACCATGAATTAAAAAAAACACACACACAATAAATTTCAAGCGTAATTAAATTGACCTAAATAAAAAGTGTACCTAAATAAAAAGTGCACCTTATCAAACAGACTTGGCTTAAATCCAATAAAATTAAAATCACACTTATTTGGAGAAAATACTTCTTTTTCGATCCTTTCAAATTCTTCTAAATCACAAGCAAATGAAAAGATTTTTTTTTTTTTTGTACATTTTGTCTAAAAATCTTCTCTTTTTATAAGGAAGGTTGATAGTTTTATTTTTAGATTAGTAATGAAATGGAGTGAAGACTATCAAAGAGAAACTCGGAGAGTGGAAGAAGGTGGAAGAGTGGTGACAATCAAAACAAAAATAATGGGGATGGTTGAGAAAAATAAGGGAAAAACGTATTTCTTTTTATCTTTAGTTTTTAAAAATTTGTTTTTGTTTTTATATATATTAAATTTAAATTTAAATTCAATTTCTTTTATAAAAATAAAAATAAATAAAACACAAATAAATAAAGAAATGTATGTTCATTTAAAATTAGGTCATCTTCTCCAAGCTCGCTATAATTAGCTACAATATTTTAAATCAGTAAGTGATTATAATTTTGAATTATTCAAAATTAGTTCAAAATTGTTGTTATGGGAAGAAAAATGAATGATAGAGACATGTTGAAAAAGACATTTTCTACTTTTTCATATTTCGAATATGCTTGTGCAATAGCAATATCAAAAGAAATTCTTTACAAAATATTCTAAACTCATATGATGTCTTCTTGTTGTCGAACAAAATAATGAGTTGTTGATGAAAAATCATGAATCCAGATCAATTGGAACAACATCATTCCCTAAAATGAATGTTGAATTTTAATTATGGACATGATCAGGGTCGAGGTAGAGACCTAGTAGAGGAAAAAATAATTATTACTTTCATGGTGGTCGTTCTTATGATCCAGATTTCAAAAGAATCGCATGAAACAATGATCATAAAGGAAAAACTCCACAAAATAAGAATTCAAAAAGTGATAAAGAAATATGCTACCATACATCAAAACACATAATTGATCTATATCAAACTTTCATAGAGAAGAAAAAATTAAAATATTGAAGCCAATTGTACCTATCAAGATAATGATTTATTCGATCCATCAATCCAACAAACTAATTTTGATTTCTTTGAAACTTAAGTTTAACAAAAACTGTCTTACTATGACAGTTGTGGGAGAAGAAAAAACGGTCACAAATTGGAAAAACAAGTGTTTCTTTTGATTTTGAAATTATCTCGAACATTGTTGTTATTTATCTTCATGTTTAGCTTTTATTAATAATGTTACTTTGTTATCTATCTTCATGTTTAGCTTTTATTAATATTAAAGCGTATACATTCCAAATGTGTTTTACATAGAGTAATTATTTCATTTTAAAGGAAGAAATGAACGAAGAAGATTTATGTCTAGCAACGAGTGTAACCTCACACACAATACTTACAAATAAAAAAAAAATTTCAAAACTGACAATGTATAATATGATCAGGACAATGTATAATATGATCAAGTTTTGCAAACCTAATTGAAAGGTTTGAAAAAGCAAATATTATTCTGTCGAGAGAAACAAAATTCACAATTGATAATGTAGGGTTCTCTATTGTAGAGATCCAAACACTTAACCTAAGCTGATGTCATTACTAAAAAACATATAACAAAAATAAACTTTCTTGAATAGAGGAAAACTAAAATTTCTATTAAAGTAATATTTAATAATTGTTTGAAAAATATAAAATTTGTTTGAAAAACATAAAATAGTAAAAATACTATGAAAACATGACCTCCAAGTTCTAACAATATTAAAGAAAACAAAGATAAATATATAAGATAAAAATTCAAATGAAAAGGTGGAAGCAAAATGCGGTCCTCACAAACCTTTTCTATCATTCGTCGCTAGCTTTTCACATCTTAACAAAACCATAGCAAACATTCTCCCAATAATATGAAGTAACTGATTTGAGAGAAAAGCAATACAAACAACCTTAGAATGAAGGGATAGCTTCGAACAAGCTAATCATTAACAATTCAAAAATAAACACAACAAACCCATATCCCATAATCCATATTCACTCAGATCACATTACAAGCCACATCTCCTCCTTGATTGTTGACAAATAAAGCTAAGAAGGAGGCATAGAAACAGTAGTAGAAAGGCACAGAAAAGACTTGAAGTACCTGAGATATACCATGGAAGCAAGAAGCATCAATCCAGTAGTGGAAACAGGAATATCAGTGAAAGAGGAGCTGGAACCACTAGGAGCAGGACAAAATGGTAGGATGCTATTTTATGCCGAATGGCATACTTGATGCTCAACGAAGCATAGACAGTTGACCATCTATAAGCCAAGAGCGAACTGTGCCACAAGTGAGTTCTACAGCCAATTGTTTAGAGGATGGATAAGTAACAACAAGGTCTTCAGGTGTTGATAATCCCAAAAACATATTGAGGAGAGAAGGAGAGATAGTAAAGCAAACTCCACATACTTGTACCTTCTGAAATTCTACAGCACTCGGATCATTAAACTCAATTGGGAGGTTAAAAATCCACTTATGAATAAGTCATATGCTTCATGCTTCTCCTTGCATCTTAAGGTGTGCAAGCTTCCCCTATGAGAGACTCCCTAGAATAACCTTAAATGTTAGGTTCTCCCTAACTTGCACATATCTTCTTAAACAAGCGACTCACAATGCCATAAACAAAGTGTTCCGCACTTCGTAAAAGGTTTCTCTCAACACAACACTTTTGTCTTCAACCACAACAATGTCATACAACCACACACTTATAATTTATTTTTAGGTCAAACGTCACAACAAAAAATAAGCCAAGTCCCACAATTTACTAATAAACACTAACCAAGTTTGAGAGAAAATATAGTAACAACCCCAACTATCATAATATGTTTATTAACCAATATAATATCTTTATTAATAAATATATTAGAAGTATATTTATTAACAAATATAAATCAACATAACAACCGAATCTCCAAAGCCAATTACATATCCTTATTAATAAATATTATCCACATATTTATTAATAAATAGATATTAACAATATAGAAAATTAAGCTCCAATTTTGCCTTTAATAAAATAAGTCAACCAGCTTCGGTAACAATCTCCCATTTGACTATCTTTTAAGATAAAATAAAAGACATCATTGAGAACCATATTAACACAACTATACAACAATCCAATGAGCTTTGACAACTTTGACCACAGGAACAAACCAAACAAACAAGACCACATAAACAAACCAAACAAATAAGAGCAATAACCCAATAGTCATAACCACATTCATTCTCCCCCCTTTGGTTTGTCTTACAAAAACAACAAAAATCAACACCAATTAGTATTTCAACCACTCCAAAAACACAAGTCTTATCAACAAAATCAACATAAGTCAAAGATTCAATAAAAGCAACCTTAACAATAAAATTTTCAATAGAAGACTGGACCAATTTTGGCTTTCATAGGGATACATATAAATTCTTGGTGAACCCGAAGAAATCACCCTAAAGGAGAGTCAAACTGACACTGACCCTGTCAAATCACTCATAAAAGCTAGTCACACAAGCATAAATAGGTGGTGATCCCGAACGAAGAACATCCATATGTTACGACTCTAACAGACAAAGCTAACAGAACACTTATTCATAACATATAGCATATCATAAACATCATAACATGACATGAATATCAAGCATAGCGTCTTTATCATGTGATTAATATTTCATGTATCATAACATAATCATAAACATATCAAGCATGTCGATCATAACATATCAGTCATTCATCAATATCAGTCACATTATGCATCTTAATTACATCAAAGCATAATAACAAAATAAATGCAAACTCTTAAAATTTAATTTGAAAGTCCAGTAGTAAAATCTCTTACTTGTGATCAGCTAAAAAATTATATTCCTCTGCTGACAATAAAAAAATTCTTCAATTAATCCAATTCTAATTTATCTTAATTAATTAAATTAACAATTGACTTTCATCCAAAAATTCTTTCAAATTAACTTACCCAAAAATTAAGGTTGAAATCAATTTAACATTGGTAAAAAGTCATCATTTAAATCTTCAACATTTGTAAAAAAAAACTTTTCTAAAGCATGAAACTAAAATAAATTTTAAGATGAAGAACCTTCTGTTTTTTCTACTTCTCTTTTGAATTCGAGCATTTCAATGCAATTTATAGACCCAAATAATAGTATTTATCACTATTATTTTCTTTTCCTTTTTCTTATAGGATATATATATATATATAATTATATTTATCAATATAAACATATATTTTTATTCTTATTATCTCACCTTAATAGAATCTTCCATCAAATCAACCTTTATTTTTCAAAAATCAAATCTTCTCTATTTTCAATAAATCTCATCAAATTCAAACAACTTTATTCCTTTACCAAAACAATTATACTTTTTACAAATAATTATATTTTGAAAAAAATATAATTACTTTCTTATTATTTTTTTTCTTTCTAAACAAATATCCTCTCTCCAAATAATAATTATCTTCCATAATAATTAATTTTTCACAAATAGAATTGTCTTTGCTAATTTCATAATAATTATATATACATATAATTATCAAATCTCTAACAAATTTTTCACCATTCAATTTAACTAAATAACATCCAAATTATTTAAATAAATTATAAAACCAAACAATTTCCACAACCTTACTCAAATCTCATAACATAAAATTGAATCAAATCCTCAACAAAACACCACAAATTCAAATCCTTTAATTAATTAAATATTTATCCAACAAATATTTAATTAAATCCAATGTCCAAAAAATTAAATAATCTTCAAAATAAATGCTCAATAAATTAAACATAATTAAACAAAATTAAGATCATTTTCTTTACAAATTATCTTAATTTGTCGGGATGTTACAGTGTACCTGTCATGATGAGAGTCTCATCTTTATTAGTCACAACACATCTACCATTTAAGAATTTAACATTGAAACCTTGATCAGAGAGTTGATGGATGCAAATCAAATTTGTTGATAATCCCTTTACAAGTCTAACATCTTTTAGAATCGGTCATTCTTGTTTACTTATGCTTTCTTTTAACTTTGCCCTTCGCACCATTACCAACAATTACATGCCCAGCACTGCCTTCCTTGAATTCTGAGAAAAAAAATTGAGTTTCTAGTCATATGTCTAGAACACCCACTATTAAAATATTAGTCTTATGAGCTCGAATCATGTACAAAGGTAAAAGTCACATTACATTTGGCAAGATTTTCTTTTCTTTTCACTCTCCACTCTGTCTTAGAATCTATACGAGCAAAATTTTTTCTGTTGATGTTTCCATAATATCTTCTATTAGAATAACGATACAATTTATAACAAAATGGTCGCATATGACCAGACTTTCCGCAAATATGACAACCCATTTCTTTCTCTTATTTTTAGTCGCAGACTGTCGAAACACTAGTACCGTCGTCGGCATTGAAGGCTCGTACAAACACAGTAGAGGATTTTGTACTAGTAGAGCAGATTTCAAAGAAACCCAACCCCACTTGACCACATCTTGATTTTTCATCACTCAAAATGTTGTCCAGATTTTTCCTTCCAGACGTGAGCATCTTGACATACTTAGACGGAGATTCAAACTCATCATGAGCCTCTTTCAGTTTTGATTTGAGAGTTGAAATAGAAGATAAGTAACGGTGATTATCCTCCATCAAAACATGTGTGTTCTTTCTTTCAGTTGTTTCAAAATGATTTAATCTTCTTCCCATTTCTTGACTAAATTTTCTTTGTTAATTCATTTGCACATAGAAAACTTCTTATGCCCATTGGAAGAGCTATCTTCAGCAGATTCATCTGCAACAACAATACTGATAAGGGCTCTCCCAAATTCCTCACTATCATAGGATACTTTGCATTCATGACACCTAATGCTTCGAGTTATTGACCCACCATCCTTGATTGAAACCATTGAAAACGTAATGAAACAGCAGTCAACGCACTCTGACACCAATTGAGAAAACTATGGAAGCATATAAAAACACAGAGAACACAACAAACTTCGATAACCCAGTTCGATGACTCTGCATTCTACATCAAGGGGGCCTTACATCCATGATAAGAAATTATATTGCTCCTGTAGTAGTTGACGAATTAAAATGTTATGAATTAAGGTACAACACCCTAAACATAGATCAACGTGTTGTCCATGAACTAACTCAACTATCAAAACTTCAAATTGTAAAGAAACAATTGCCATAACATTAATAGGAACAGTCCCCTCAATATAAAAATCCACTTGCAATCTTATCATAAAAAATTCTTGATTTTTCATTAAATCTCCTATATTTGATGTGTAGTATCGTAACTCATAAGTCATTTTTCTCTCAACAAAATAAAACAAAGAATATGAAGTAACTATGGATATGTGAGAGAAGCCATCCAAACAATCCTAGAATACCAGTCCAACAATCTCAATAACCAATTCTAAAATAATAAAGGGAGTTGAACCACAACACTAACATATTGTAACATCGTCCTTTTACATGTGAAACTTTTTACTCTACCACCCATAGTTGCCACGAACAACTTAAAAGATTATTTGATGTAAATAAAGTGTAATGGATGTGGATTTGAGTTTCAGAGTACAAAATAACTTTTCAACAACCAAAAGTTATCCCAAATTGGTGACAATTAGTCAAATGCCGTTTCAGAAACACAAATTCTAGTTGTTAACAAGAACGGGTATCTTTTGTCGACTCAAAATTTTAATATCTTCAATCAAACGGTCAAAATTGGCATAGGATGATCCACCAGGGTTCACACTTTGTCTTGCCAAATTAGCAATTTCAGTCGCCGATCTCACGAACTCCTCTTTCCTATTCACCATAACATCATTCACCATTTTCGCCACTGTTTCTCTGTCGCACAAATCCTTCATATCCAAACCCAAATTCCACACATTGCTCACAAATCTACTGTTCACTAGCTGATCAAATCCATACGGCCAACATATCATCGGCTTCCCTGCAACCATGCTCTCCAATGTCGAATTCCAACCACTATGTGTCAAAAACCCACCAACTGCTTCATGACAGAGTACTTTCTCTTGCGGTGTCCATCCCACCATGTACCCTCTCTGTTTCGTCCCCTCCTCCAACTCCGCCGGAATTTCAATCTCCCCATTTTCGCCCTTCAGAAGGTCTGGCCGTATGACCCACAAAAAACTCCTCCCACTATTCACCAATCCATGCCAAAACTCCATGAGTTCGCGATTACCCATCACCGTAATGCTACCAAAACTGACGTAAATCACGGATCCCGCCGCTTGATTGTCCAGCCACGTCAGACAGCTCCGGTCGACCTCCCAGAGATTGTTCAGAGACTCTGTTTCGTGGGTGAGTTTGGTTTTGAGAAGGGCATGAAGAGGTCCGATTGAGTAGAGATTTGGGCACAAAGTTCGAATGTTAGAGAGAATGGGTCCTTCCAAATCCTCGAATGTGTTCATTATGAGGGCACTGAATTTGGTGCTTCGAATAAACGTACTCATAATGAATTGAAGAATTGGGTCATTGTTTGGGTCAGTGGCTCTGCAAAAACCAGGAAGGTCTCTGCATCTGAGAAGATTCTCCATACCGGGAACGTTATCTAGAATCCTATCCATATCATCCTCCCCTATTAAGATAGTAATAATTGATCAATATAATTAGCCAAAAATTCAAAAAAGCTAGCGTAGACGTTAGGATCTGGTACCTTTAATCGGAAGTTGCCCCTGTTTGATTAGATTAGGAATAGAGAGAATGGTCCAGGTAGAACAAGCACCAGAAGTACGAAAACAGAAAGTGGGAACTTTAACGAAATCGTCATCGATATCAAGGAGGTAGCTGAAGAAGCCGTCGAGAATGAGGCAAGTGAGATCGGAGGAGAAATGGGGTGAAAGGAGCATGTCTCTGAACAAGGGCTTGGTAACGGATACGAATGAGTGCAGCATTTCAGTCAAGTGGTGGGCGAAGATGCGTGGGTGGGATAGGGGAAGGCCGTCGGAGATGGTTCGGAATTGGAAGGAGGGAAAAAGGGAGAAGCGGGGGAGGACGTCGGAGTGGAGGGTGAGCTGGCGGTAGGAGTGTTCGGTAGTGAGGAATGTGACACGAATGGAGGAGAGGGAAAGGAGCTCGGCGAACTTGAGCATGACGTTGATGTGGCCTTGGGCCGGGACAGGAAAGAGAAGAACATGGGGAGAGGTTGTTTGTGGCTCCTCCATGGGCGGGTGAGAGAGTTGGTGGGTATGGAGGAGGATGGAGTGACTCTCTTGGGGATTTCTATATTTTATTAGCAATTGGGAAAACCAGAAAAAAGAAAAAAGAAAAAGAAAATATGTAAACAAACATGGAATGGTCTTTTACTCTTCCTCTCTTTCTGATCTTCTCATTCTTTTGGTCTCTTCTTTCTTACTGAGGCGCTCTCACTCTCTCTTATTATTGGTCTACAATCTCATTCTTCCCTCGTTCTTAAAGAAATTACACAAAGATTCTAATAGCCGACAGTATCTCAACATAATATTTATGTGGGTCGGAGATAAATGAAGATAGGAAAAGTACTGGAGAGTAGCCAACACAAATGCAGAAATAAAATTTGAGAAGAAAGTGAGATGAAAAGGGTAAAAAGTAAGAATATTTGTCTAATTTTGGCTAATGATGATGTATGTGTAAGTAAGATGCAAAATTTTGAAGTTTAAAAAGGTAGGACTAAATTCATTTTGGACTTAGATATTAGGTCCTTTTAATTAATTATATCAATAATTGTTCACGTGTTTTTAAATAATAAAAAAAAAAACAAAAAACAAAAAAACTTGGTCCCCAATTTGATGGCTATTACCTATTTTGATTTTGGTAACATAAGTTTAAAGTCATTGAGTCCATTTGTAGATTTTCAAAAATTGAACTAAAGTATAAAAGCTTCAAAAGCTAAAATTTAAAAACTAAAATTTCCATTATTTGATTGTTTAGATCTTGGGTTTGGGTTGATATCATTTTATTTTTGAAATTTAAGCTTATAAAATTCTATCACCTACAAAATTTCTTACTTGATTATTTGCACTTTAATTATACCTTAAAAAATAGTTTTTAAAAAATTTGTTGCTTTTTTAAAAAATTTGTTGCTTTTGAAATTTATTGAAAAAATCAACTATTTTGCTTTAAGATGGACACAAACCATGGTAGGAAACTACAAGAAAATAAGGTTAATTTTCAAAAACAAAAAACCAATAAACAAATACAATTATCAAACTTATATATTTTTATGTTTTTATATTTTGAAAATTAGGCTTGTTTTCTAACGATTTCTTACTTATAGTTGTCATATTTTCTATGAAAGCATTTAAATCCTCAATGAATTTGTAAAACAAAAAAACATGTGTTATCATATTTCCTATGAAAGCATTTAAATCCTCAACGAATTTGTAAAACAAAAAACACAAGTGTTCACCTTGTAGCTTTCTTGTATTTGACTTTGATTTTGAAAATAATCATAAAAGATAGATAACAAAATACATAAAAGTGATGTTTATAAAGCAACCCATGATCACATCTCATACGAAAAGAAAAAAGAAAAGAAAAGAAAATCCAAGCAAATTCAAGAAGGAGAGAGAGACCCACATTAGAAGAGCAAAAAAGTAAGATAAAAAAAACAAAGAAGACGAACGAGTGCTAATCTGATGAGCCGTGTCAACCTCCATTTTTTCCTCATTACCCGTCCAGTTTGCAGATAGGGATCAAGACGTTCTTTGCCCTGACCGCGCTCTTCGGAAATGCAAATCAAATCCCAGAGGACGACCTTCTCGTCACTCTACGAAGATCGAGAGAGAAAGATCAGAGAGAGCAATAGCTTTCAAATATCTATTTCTCTGTTTCCTTTCCGTGTTTTTTATATTTTCTCTTTTCTCCTCTAGTAGGGACTAAAATTTCCATCATGGAAAGGAAACTGAAGGGTTGTAGGCAGTGGGCGAATTTGTTGAAAATTAAACATGCTTTAAATAAATAAGTTATATGTGAAATGATTTATGAGAGTTAGAAAAAGTTAAAGGATGTGAATTAAAATGTTTAGAGTTAATTTAATGTGAGTTTTCATATTAGTTAAGTGTAGGTTTTAAATTTTTGTGTTTAATTTGTGGTATGAGTTAATGCTCATGAAAATCCTATAAATAAGATTGAAACCTATGTTGTAATCTATATTATCCAAGTGTGAATAAAATACAAATAAAAAAGTTAGAGTCTTTTCTTCTTAAATATTCTATTTAGTAATGATCTATTTGAGGTTTTCATCGTGCGAATTTTTGTCTTAAAAAGATGTTCTTTGGCTGTCTTTCTTTCTACACTTTACAATTTTCTTTATACTATTCGGTGTTTGAAATTCTATGTTTGAATTACGAATTAACTAAAATTACAGGCTGGTTTCAAATGAAAAATTATATCAATAATCCACGTTTTTAAACTAATTACCAAAATATAGTTTTTTTTTTTTTTTTCTTGACTCATTTTCCTTTTTCTATTTCATAGGGTAAGTTTCAAGACTCGCTCTTTACCTTTTTTTTTTCCTTTTTTTCATTTGCATGCAATTGGATTTTAATATAAAATAATATCTTTTTTAAATTAATTTTTATTTTATACCACAAATACCTTTATTTTGTTAACAAAATTAAATTTTAAAATTTGAATTTAATATCCATTTATTTTGTTTGTTTTATCAAAATCGGTTTTATTGTTATTGAAGCTTATATTCATTGTATTTTTAAATGGATGAAATTTTGTTAACTTTTTCAAAATTACGTTAATTTTCTAATTTATGAATATTTATTGTTGTAATCCATTAGTTTTGTATTGGTGGAAGGTCATAAATTTGTACTAAGTGCTCTTGATTGAAATTATAATTTGAAATTTATCAAATATTTACCCAAAAAAAAAGATTTATTTGAAAATTATCAAAATATTTGAAAATTTAACGAGATATCTTAATAACAAATTTTTTTTTATAGGAATATAAATAGTTTTTTACTATTCTTTTTAAAACTCTTGTAATTTATATTTAATATATTTTCTAACTAAATTATATTTTAAAAATAACCTCTAAATTAGGTACATAATTAACTCTTAAATATACAAAATATCGTCAAACTAGATAAATATAGACAAATATGGAACATAGTATTTAAATTTCTATAAGTTCACTCTGATATGACAAATAAGAAGGAGAGTATGTGTGCTAATATATTACTTATTGACCAAACAAATTTGATGTATGTGAAGACCCGTTCAACATTTAATTTGTTTGTTTGGTTTTAGAAAGATTTAGAGAAAAGACTTAAACTATCCATGATATTTCACAAATGCCCTAATTTTTTAATTATTACATGAAATTGATGAATTTTTTTTTTGACAATTTTAACCTTCATTTAATTACTTCAAAATTAATTATATCCATAAATCTTAAATAACTTTTTAATACTTTCGAAAATCTTTAAAAAAAATTAAAAAATTTCTTAATTATCAACCACCTAATTTATTATATGAATAGTAACTTTCTTAATAATTATATAATATATTTAATATTTATTACTTATTTAAGATGAGTAAGTTGATCTTTTGGGTTCGTTCTATATGTGTAAGACATTTCTGAAAAATTTTGGAAAATTTGGATGAATCGGTTCACACTCAAGGTCAGAAAAATTCTTCATTTGGTTTTCTTTCCAACGAAAGTCTTCAAGTCTCCAGCTTCTCTTGTTTCGTTCTCATTTCGCTTGCTAGTTTTCATTGGCGTCGAAGTCGATTATTCATGAATGAAGTGTAATGGTGTGCCTTTGAAATTCCAGCACTCATAATATATTTCTTTCCATCCAAGCTACAACTGGTAACAACGTCGTTCGCGATACCGGATAACTACGTCGTTCGCCGGGGTACTGTGGATAGTTTCGGAGACCACTACTTTGAATTCTTTAGGGACTGACATCTTCATTGGAAAAGAACTCAACATAGTTTTTCATTTCTATATTTTTCTCTTGAAAATGTTGATGATGTGTGTTATTTAACGAAGGATTTAGGTATTATTTATTTTTTTCTTTAGCTGAAATTTGGCGCCGATGTTTTAGCTGAAAACAGTTGGGGAGTGCTTTCTGGTTATTATGATTCGAATTTGCCGGATGGATCGACGACTTTGAAAAACACAGTACTGCAAAGGAATAGAAGGAGGAAGCTTAACAAGAGGCTTGTTGCACTAGTACTGTTCGATTTTTTATAACTAGGCTAATAGCTCTCTTTTTTTTTCTTTTTTTTTTTCTCATTTAGTCAATTGAGAAATTTTGGATTGAGCAGATAAAAAGTTCAAGTGATGGATCACGATTTGTGGGGGCAGTTTTAGTGGCTCAACTTGGAACGATGCTATAATCTAATGGTATTTTACTTCATGGGTTTTTATTGTTTGTACAGAGTTTGTTTTAGTTTATGAGTTTTTAAGTTAAGTTTGTGTGTTTGGTTGTTTTGTAATTTTTTTGTTTAATCTAAATGAAAATGGTTGACGTTAGTTTTTTCTCCTAGTTTGATATACCATTTGCTTAGTGTGATCATTTTTACTTTAATACTTTCAAGACACAATCCACATTCTGATTTCTTTTATGTCTAGATAACATAATCAAAAGATATTTTCTTTTGTTGTATGGTGGCCTTGCTCATTCAATGATCATATATGCTTCCGTCATTATGAAAAGTATGAGGAAGAGGGGAAAATAACTTAATAGAATGAAAAACATAACCATGTCAAACAAAGCGGGGAGAAATAAAGATCATCTAGAAACATTTTGGATACTTCATAATATACACTTTAATTTGAGTGAAAGTGTCTCTGTAATTATTTGATTTAATTGTTTTGTATCCTTGGACCTTATATTTCAGGTTCAAGACAAAACCTCTTATCTCCTCTTCTGCTTGCAGCTTAGATGAATCATGATTTAATGTTGATCAATGTTCAAAAAGTTATATATGTTCCAGCCTTGAGCTATTTTGAAGGTAATTAAGTTATATATGTTCCACCACAATTGAGTTTTAAGGCTATTTTGAAGGAACGACCATATTTGAACAAGATTTGTTTTATAAGTTAAGGGTACTAAGGCTAAGGCTATTTTGAAGGTAAGAACCTGTTCAGGACATTTCTGTAGTTTGTTTAAGGTTTTCCAACTATGTACTGCCTCTTAAACTTTATACTTATTGTTTAGATGCTCTAGCACAATGAGTAGAATTCCAAGCATATAATTAACATTGAAAATAATAACCTCTTGGTAAACACTTTTCTTTCTTGGCTGTAGGTGCAGATTAATGGCTATGTATCATAGATTTCCAAGCATCTTTTTTTTTTTTCGTGTCTTTGTTCTGTTTAATCTCTCTTTTTCCTCACTTTGTATAATCGTGGATGAAGGTGTTGTTAATAGTTTATTTAGTTCAGTAAAAAAACCTAATTAATCATATTGTGGAAGTTTGCATTCTTCGTTTGGTGACTTTTATATCTATTATTCTTTCAGTTTCTTATTATTCGGGGACAAAAATTCACAACAAATATACCATATTTTTTGTTCAACCGTCTTTTAACTGTTCTAGTCTCAATTTCTTCATCCTCCAACTTTGCAAAAATCTTCTAGCTTAATAAAAATTTAAAGTTGATTGTTAAAGTTGCAACTTGTTGAATCCATGCACCATGGAATCTACATTACTCCGTTTTTATCCAGACCTCAAATCCATCACCATCGATCAATTCTTATGTTTCCCTTTATGCATCTAATCCTTATTAAACATTGAAACCCATTATTCTTTTAAAGGTTTAGCATGTAGGCATGTTCAATCTTAGGATCTTTTATTGAGTAATTTCTACGTTGACCCTATTGGCTATATTGTTAATTTTTATTTAGTCTTGTACATCGGAGTCTGGGAGCTGAATATTGTTATGCTCTAATAACTACATCTTAGAGCTTTTCATAATGTCAAGAAATCCCCAGGTATTTTGGTGAATTAATCCATTTCTAAATACTCGGACCTAATTTTTAAGGTCTAGTATGTGGATGGACCAAGGCTAGAACCTTTATGGATTTTAATTCAAAGTTTTACATCTGAAATTGGAACAAAAGGAGCTTGATGAAGTAAGGTTGCGATTGCTGCAGCTAAGGTACTGATGCTGAAATTCTAGCAAGTTATATTAATGAGGGAATAGTGAATAACAAACTATCTAAGCTAATCTTGATATATTCATCAATTCCCGTCAATATGATTAGCATTTTGATGAACCTGTCCTTGTTTAAAAAGTAAGCCAATGTTGTGTTAAGCTTTTGCTTCTCAATAACTATCTTATTTTACTCTAAATGTGACCTTTCTTAATTTGTAGAAGGGATTCCTTCAATCTAATAAATATTCCCAGTGGTGTCACAAGAACTTTATCAATTACCAAGCCATGGTATGTTTGTAAAAGTCATATTTGAAAGTATACAAAATAACTCTATGCATTTGATTGTTTTTTATGGACAATTTTTCATTGATTATCCCCGACTCAAAAGAGATGAAGCAGGATATTTATGGTCTGACATGCACATATTTCCAATATATTCCTCGTGGTATGAATCCAAACCAACATTCACATGGAGTTTTTTGCCTACTTTATACCATCACCTTAACCTGATTAAAATATACTATTTTTCATTTTCTTCCAACAAGCCATACGCAAGGCGGTAATTGCTGGATTTTTTCTCGGTGCTTGTCAATTAGAGGTGAGCCGTTTCCAGTTCTAATTTACTATTGCTCTCTCATCTAATACATGGTGAAATGTGATTGGTAGATACAGGAGCTGGCCACCCAAATTTCTTGAGTTTATTTCCTATCAGTATCTTCAATATGGTACTGCCCTTTTGATTAATCTCATCTTTGGTTGTTGGTACACACTTCTTTTGTTTTTTTTTTCTCTTTGCCTTTTGTAATCTCATTCCTAGCGTGGGAGTTTTTTCTCTCCTTTTGGTAACTTGATTTTATTCAATGAGTGAAGTTTTTTTTATTGGTAAACAAAAAGGAAAGAAAAAGAGAAGAAAGGATTGGAAAATCTTTCTGTTTAGAAATTAATTTAGTAAATACACATACTTATCATTTAAGTTTGATCTCTGTTAAATGGTTTGTCTCTAGACATACATTTAGAAACACTGATCAAATGGCCCCTTCTCCATATATGCTTATAAATTTGTTCTTCCCTAGGCATACAACCACAATGGAATGTACAAGGTCGTTAGAGGTTATCAAGAAGTTTATATTTATCCCACTTCGGTGTTATTCCACTTCAATGTTATTCAGATTAGTTCCAACAATCAGTTTGACATTAAATTACCAGAAATTTCATGGGATTCTTTCAAGTCCAAAGTGTTGGTTGTTGGTTGGAGTTATATTGAGCGAGGAATTTAGTATTGGATCAAATGAATTCAGCTGTCCAAATTTTGACGAACTTGGAATGTTTTGTGAACAGGCTGCATGGAATAGATTCAACGTGGAGGAACGATAGCAACACTATCGGTCGATCTACTTCCTAAATTTCATTTTAATTACATCATCATTGTTATATGTACTAACCATAGTGTATTTTTAAGGCAATTACAATGGAAAACGAAATGCTACACAATTTTTTCAATTTGTAATCTATATCTGTTAGTAATCTACGACAGCATTTCAAAAACGCTATCAAAAAACAATGATAGCATTTTTCTGATGCTATCGTAACTGATATTTCTTGTAGTGAACCTTAGAGTTTCTAGTTGTTTAGGATCCTAATCTTACTCTATGAT
This sequence comes from Cucumis sativus, assembly GCF_000004075.3. Taxonomy (NCBI): domain Eukaryota; kingdom Viridiplantae; phylum Streptophyta; class Magnoliopsida; order Cucurbitales; family Cucurbitaceae; genus Cucumis; species Cucumis sativus. Next base: position 5,407,806 of record NC_026659.2, on the reverse strand, counting down.
AGTATTTTTGTTTATCATTTATATGGTTTGTCATTGAAGGGCTTGATGGTGATCACTAATGAAATCCTTAACTTGTGTATGTAGTTGAAATCTCTCCAAAGAAAAATCCAAAGTTAGAGAATGGAGATTTCGACTTGAACCCATTCATGATGAAGGAAAAGAATCCTACGAAAGTTTTGTTGGAACATACTTTTGATGATTATATCCAACATTTTGAATGGATATAGTGCTTTATTTCTTTTGTTTGTTACAAATTTGTAGATTTCAATTATAATTATTATTGTAGAATTTGTTGAAATGTGAATTACATCTTTCTTCTCCAGTAAAATAACTTCTATAAATTTGTGTATGGTTATAATTTGCTTTTACAATGTTATTTACAAAACAATTTGTAAAATAAAATAAGTCCATTGACGTTAAAATCTATCTCCATTAAGATGGATAATGCTAATAAAAATAAGAGACTTTCAATAATGTATCTAAAATAGCTATAGAACATCTTTTATAACTTCTTTTGATTGCTATAAAAAAAATTATACTACTTTTTTTAAAATATAGTGGAATGTTTCTATAACATTAAATTAAAGTTATCGTATATCAACTTTCTGCGTGGTGCTATATTAATAGCTCTACGATAATGCTATGGAAAGTCTAATACTTTCAATAACATTGACTACGACAGTACATACAAAATGCTATAAAAATAATTTTGTAGCGTTTTTTTAATATCATTAAAAACGCTATTGAAATGTTTTGATAGCGTTTTTCCATCGCAATAAAAAACGTTATCAAAACCTTTGAGTTTTTTTTTCAAGCTAAGAAAAGTCTTTATAGCAACAAATATGTGCTATCGCAACAAAATTTTATAACATTGTAAAAACGCTATGAAAAAGTCACTGACTTTCAATAACATGGGCTACGACCGCGTTTCGAAAACGCTATCAAAAGTCTACAATAACATTTTTTTTTATGCTATCGTAACTAAAATTTCTTGTAGTGTCCACTTTATCAAACCTAGCCCTAGAGGTAAGGTTGATGTATTTTCAATTTGGTTAAATAGAGCCCAGATCTGAAGCTGAGGTCGAAGCATGTCCATCAAGTCCTTCATTTATCAAACCTAGACCTAGAGCTAAGGTTAATATTTTTACAAATTTAGTTAAATCAAGCCTAGATCTAAAGTTGAGGTCGAAACTTGTCCATCAGGTTCTTCATTTATCAAACCTAGTCCTAGAGCTAAGGTTGATGTCTTTTCAAATTTGGCTAAATCGAGTCTAGATCTAAAGCTGAGGTCAAAGCCTATCCAATGGGTCTTTTATTTATCAAACCTAGCCCTAGAGATAAGGTTGATATTTTTTCTCAATTTTGGTTCAATCGAGCCTAGATCTGAAGCTAAGGTCGAAGCCTGTTTAGTAGATTCTTCATTTATCAAATATAGACCTAGAGCTAAAGTTGATGTTATTTCAAATTTGGTTAAATCGAGCCTAGATCTGAAGCTGAGGCTGAAACCTGTCTATTAGGTTCATTATTTATCAAACTTAGCTCTGGAGGTAAGGTTGATATCCTTGCTCATTTGATAGTTTTTTTCTCTCTAAAAAATAAAAAAAAAATCGGTCCAAATACCTTGTCTATTTACTTTGTCCACCTTTAAATATTTTCAGGATGGGCAAAGGAGGCAAGTTGTAGATACCGTATTTTTGTCATTCATTTTTCATTTTTATATTCATTTATTTATGTTTATTTTACTTTTAAAAAAGAATTTGAATTTGAATTTAAAATTTAAATCTAACTTTAAAAAAAAAAACAAATTTATTTTTTTTAAAAAAAGTGTTTCCCCTATTTTTATCAATAAATTTCTACTATTTTTTGTTTTTCCCTTTCCCTCCTCACCGATTTCCCATTTTCTCTTCCATAGTTTGCCTTTCACTCCACCGATCTAAAAAAACGATCAACTTTGCCCTATAAAAGCAGGTGGGGGAATTTTTCTTTTTAGTGAGAGGTATGTTGGATTTTTTTTCCTACATTTTAGTGTAAAAAAAATCTCATTCGTGGTCATTTGGGAGGGTTGAGAAACCTTTTCTCCAAATCAATTTTCCAATTTACTATGCTCAAGTTTTTTTTTTTTAAGATTTATACCAATTTATTTACCATGGTTTCAAATTTATTGTATCTTTAAATTCATGGTTCAATCGGTTGAATTATTTGTCACCCATTTAGAAATTGTTTGTCACCCATTTGGCATCCTGCTTTATTTCTGTATTTATTTGCCCTTTATTTGATTTGACATCGTGCCTTTGCCTTATTTGATTTGTCAGCTTTATTTATTTGACATCTGCTTTACTTATTTGTCATCTTGTCTTACTAGTTATTTGTTTGGCATGCATTTGCGTTATTTATTTGACATCTGCCTTATTATTTGTTTGGCACTTTGTTTTACTTATTTGTATACTTGTGTTATTTATTTTATTTGTATCATTTTATCTCGTTGTATTATTTTATGTCACACCACATATTATTTTATGTCACAGACCTACATATCATTTTATGTCACACCATATATGCATATTATTTTATGTCAGACCATGTCTGCATATTATTTTATGACACACCATACGTGTATTATTTTTTTTCACAGCATGCTTGCATATTATTTTGCTTCATAATCTATATTATTTTACAACTTTTTAACTTGTATTTTTCAAATTTCATACTATTTTGATATTATTATGATTATGATTATGATTATTATTTATTTTCCAATTTGAATATAAAAATAAAATCGAGGAAGAAGTAATGTTTTTTCATGGGTTTCATAACTTAAATTCCATGAATACATGAAATTTATCAATTTGAAATTTAATTAATAAAAATAGTCTTCAAAATTATAAACAGTTTTGTTTTTTAAATGAGACTGAGTAGTGTTTTCTATGAATTTATTAATTCTTAAATACATGAAATTTCTCGTTAAACACACCTATGATGAAGATTAAAACATCAAAGTTTGGTATTTTTATATTTTCAAGTTGGAAAAAAAAATCATCTTTTGAAACAAAAAAATTAAACTTCATTTTTCCAATGGCTTTACGTCAGCCATAAATATCAATTCATATTTAGGTTTTTTTTTTCTTGAATTAATAACCATGAGACATTTAAAAAAGCCAAATAAAAAATTTTGTTTTATGAACCTCTTTAATTTGATTTAAAAGATAAATTTTGGTAACCAATTTTATGGATGTTGGGTGCTAACACATTTCCTACACAAACTTACTCTCAAACCTAAATCTAAATCTAAATTTCCATCTCTAAATTTGCCCACCTCTTTCTATCCAACATAAGGTGGAATATTAAAAGCGGTAAAAACATATCCTTTTGGCATGGCAATTGGCACAATAACAGTCCTCTAGCCTTGTTCAGCCCAATCAATGGTCGTTTGGTTCCATATATCCTTGATGGAGGATGGAGTTGTCTTTCCCAGGACCTCCATTCCAGGAGACCCGTTCAAAGCAGTGAAGTAACTATATGGAATGGGGTTAAATCCACCTTGCCTACTCCCTCTTTTGCTGATGATAATGATTTGCCGATCTGGAAACTGAACACACAAGGGACTTTCAATACGACTTCATTAAAATCTGCCATCCACACAAGCGATAGTAATGGGCCTATTCTTTTTTATCCTGACACCTTTAGAAACTTGTGGAAATCCAGTATAACAAAGAAATGCAAATTCTTCATCTGGTCCCTTATTCATGATTGGATCAACACAGCTGACAATCTTCAAAAGAGACTCCCAAGCATGCAGCTCAGACCAAACTGGTGTGTTATGTGCAGAAAAAATGAAGAAAATAAGGACCATCTCTTTCTTCATTGTTCATATGCCGCTACTATTTGGAAAAAATTTAAGTTTGCTGCTCAATTGGAACTTCACACACATTAGAACCTCCTCACTATGCATTGATGTTTGTAAACTGAAACAAAGGAACAAAAAGGTGATCATATTATTCAACTTGGTGACAATCTCTCTATGGAACATTTGGCTGTAAAGAAACAATAGAACATTTAACATTGTGGGTACATCCTGAGGCACGTGCTGACCTATTTGTATTTCTTTTTTTAAAAAATCAATGTTTTGTTTTATTTGTTGTGACCAATCACATCTTAATTAATATGGTTGGAGGTGACTCTAAACCTATTTATTTATTGAATTAAACAAATGAAAATGTTAGTCGCTATGCATTGCGATCAGGTCGCGACATTAAATGAAACATACCATCTTGAATAGACAGTACAAATGTAACAATGATGTCTATCAAACTGCAAAGGTTTGATTAGAATCCCAACCAAATTCTTAGATAGTTGATAAATGGGTTATTGATACTGCTAACAATGCACACAAACACTACCAAGAATGGATATAAAATAGGGAAACTTTATGATATGGTCATCACCTGCAGACCATACAAATTCATTCGTGATACAACAAAACTCTTATAATGCCTTGAATTTGTTGTTCGTCTCTTTAAATTTGTAAAACACTATAATTCTACACTCTAATTCTACCGTGCCTCTAATTTCTCTTTAATAATAAATTGTTTTTTTCTATAGATCCTCGAACGTACCTAACAATTTATTAATTGAACCACATTATTGATAATACATACTTTAGAAAATATAAACTCTAATCTTAGTTATCTTCTAGTATTGCATTTATTATGATGCACATATATTTGGTACATGGAAAAATGAACGATTATAGTACGTGCATATTTGTTATTTAGGAAAAAGAAAAGAAAAGAAAAGAAACGAAGAAGGAAGAATTAGACTCACGTGAGACCCAAATTCTACCTCAATCAACATTTGACGAACGTAAATTAATTAACCAGGTTACTCTTCTTTCTTTTTTTTCATTTTTTTGATACTTTTATATTATTACATCGTGCTTTTCGATAAATTTATATAAATATGGTTAGTTTACAAAACATTTAGCTAAATATGGAAGTTTCAAAAATATTTATTGAAATATCGTAGATTTGTACTCTTTCTTGTATGTTTTGGGTTCAACCTAAGACCTCTTACTCTCTCTCCTATGTCTTAAGTTGATCACTCAAATATTTTTCTCTCTTCAAGGTCGGGTTTTCAACCAAGATGACCTTGCTGTTTTTTTATATATATTTAAATATGTAAATTTAAATAATTACATAATCATAAATTTTTTCTTTTTAAATCAAACCATATTGAAAAAGAGAATGAGATAGAATACAAAGATAAATTTTGTATTTAAAATTTGAATCATCAATCCTATACAATAAAAAATTGTGTACTGTTGTTTTTATATTTTCTTTCATTTTAAATATTTTTTCTTTCGCTTTTAATATTTTTTCTTCATGAGAACGATAACAACATACGAGAAGATGACTAATTTGCTTGGCACATAGAGAATGAAGAAGAAGAGGTGAATTAATTTGTTGATTTATTTGGAAAAGAGAAGAAATAAGATGATTAATTTGGAGAGAAAAAGAAATAAATGAGAAAAGAGAAGAAGAAGAAGAAAGATAAGCCTTATATTGAAAAATGAAAAGGTTATATTGGAAAATGAAATGATTAAGTGGGAAAAGTGTGGTAATAAACGAGAAAAGAGAATGAGAAAAAGAGAAAGAATAAGGGGATTAGTGATATTCTTTTTCGTCCGGGTGATCCATGGTCCAAACAAGAAAAGGACTAACAGAGGAGAGGAACATAATACTTTCAAAATTATTAAAAACTACAATATTATAATAAATATTTATAAAATTAGAATAAATCTCTAAATAGTTTATTTATTTACAATATTTAAATTAAACCTGGTGCTTTTCCACGTGAAACTTTTTGACTCTACCACTCATGGCTGCCACAAACAACTTAAATCACTGTTGATGTAAACAAAGTGTGTTATCGATGTGGGTTTGAGTTTCAAACTACAAAATAACTTTTTAACAACCAATGACTGTTCCAAGTTTGCGATAATTCGTCAAATGCCCTTTCAGAAACACAAATTCTATTTGTTAACAATAACGGATGTCTTTTGTCCACTCAAATTTCTAATATCTTCAACCAAACGGTCAAAATTGGCATAAGATGATCCACCAGGGTTCACACTTCGTCTTGCCAAATTAGCAATTTCAGTCGCCGATCTCACAAATTCCTCTTTCCTATTCACCATAACATCATTCACCATTTTCGCCACCGTTTCTCTGTCGCACAAATCCTTCATATCCAAACCCAAATTCCACACATTGCTCACAAATCTACTGTTAACCTGCTGATCAAATCCATACGGCCAACATATCATCGGCTTCCCTGCAACTATGCTCTCCAATGTCGAATTCCAACCACTGTGTGTCAAAAACCCGCCAACTGCTTCATGACAAAGCACTTTCTCTTGCGGTGTCCATCCCACCATGTACCCTCTCTGTTTCGTCCCCTCCTCCAACTCCGCCGGAATTTCAATCTCCCCATTTTTGCCCTTCACAAGGTCCGGCCGTATGACCCACAAAAAACGCCTCCCACTATTCACCAATCCATGCCAAAACTCCAAGAGTTCGCGATTACCCATCACCGTAATGCTACCAAAACTGACATAAATCACGGATCCCGCCGCTTGATTGTCCAGCCACGTCAGACAGCTCCGATCCACCTCCCACAGATTGTTCAGAGATTCTGTTTCGTGGTTGAGTTTGGTTTTGAGAAGGGCATGAAGAGGTCCGATTGAGTACAGATTTGGGCACAAAGTTCGAATGTTAGAGAGAATGGGTCCTTCCAAATCCTCGAATGTGTTCATTATGAGGGCACTGAATTTGGTGCTTCGAATAAACGCACTCACAATGAATTGAAGAATTAGGTCATTGTTTGGGTCAGTGGCTCTGCAAAAACCAGGAAGATCTCTGCGTCGGAGAAGATTCTCCATACCGGGAACGTTATCTAGAATCCTATCCATATCTTCCTCCCCTGTTAAGATAGTAATAATTGATCAATATAATTAGCCAAAAATTAAAGAAAGCTGCGGTAGAAGTTAAGATCTGGTACCTTTAATCGTAAGTTGCTCCTGTTTGATTAGATTAGGAATAGAGAGGATGGTCCAGGTAGAACAAGCACCAAAAGTACGAAAACAGAAAACGGGTACTTTAACAAAATCGTCATCGATATCAAGGAGGTAGCTGAAGAAGCCGTCGAGAATGAGGCAAGTGAGATCGGAGGAGAAATGGGGTGAAAGGAGCATGTCTCTGAACAAGGGCTTGGTAACGGATACGAATGAGTGGAGCATTTCAGGCAAGTGGTGGGAGAAAGTGCGAGGGTGGGATAGGGGAAGGCCGTCGGAGATGGTTCGGAATTGGAAGGAGGGAAAAAGGGAGAAGCGGGGGAGGACGTCGGAGTGGAGGGTGAGTTGGCGGTAGGAGTGTTCGGTAGTGAGGAAGGTGACACGAATGGAGGAGAGGGAAAGAAGCTCGGCGAGCTTGAGCATGACGTTGAGGTGGCCTTGGGCGGGGGCAGGAAAGAGAAGAACATGGGGAGAGGTTGATTGTGGTTCCTCCATGGGCAGGTGCAGAGTTTGTGGCTATGGAGGAGGATGGAGTGACTCTCTTGGGGATTTCTATATTTTATTAGCAATTGGGAAAACCTGGAAAAAAAATTATTTATTTATTTCAATTTCTAGCTTAGGTAAATGTCGTACGACCCTAATGAGATTTTTATTTTTTTAAAAAAAATTAGGCCGAACACATATTACGACTTTTAATACATAATGTTGGTGAAAATAAAATTGATATCTACCTACCCTTTTAAATTGTGATTTTTTTATAAGATTATTTTTGGATGAAATTATCCATGTTTGTTATCAATAACTTAACTCTACTACCATATATCATGGTCAAAATTTTGGCTGTTTATATTATTTACCTCACTTTATACTAAAAAAAAATAAAAAGAAATTATCTAAACAAACGTGGAATGATCTCTTGCTCTTCCCCTCTTTCTGATCTTCTCATTCTCTTGATTTTTTCTCTCTTGTTCTCTTCTGTCTTATTGAGGCGTTTTCACTCTCTTCCATTGGTCTAGTTTATCTCATTCTTTCTTCGTTCTCTCTATTTTCAAAAGAAAAAATTAATTACACAAAGATTTTAATGGCCGGCAATATCTCAACTTAATATTACGAGCGTCCAAGATAAATGAAGATAGGAAAAATGGAGACCAACACAAAATGGAGAAAAAAAATTTGAGAAGAAAGAAGAGAGGAAAAGGGAAAAAACATAAGAATGTTTTTGTGTAGTTTTGGCTAATGATGATGTATGTAAAGTTTGAAAAAGTAGGACAAAATTCATTTTCGAGTTTGAGACCAAGGACCCTTTGGGAGAAGGGGAGAAGGGGAGAAGGAAAGGAATATGGAAAATGAGATTATGAAAATATGGAAGGATTATTATAACCAACATTATGGGGATTATAATAATCTTTTGTTGTAGAGTATCATAATTCTTAATTGAGGAAGGTTTGTGTGGGAAGGGTTATAACAAAAGAATATATATTATTATTTTTAATTTACACTATTGTATTTTTTAAAAAAAAAAATTAGTTTGTTCTGTTAATTATGTGGCTGCTTTGTTAATTACTTGCATGTTAATTCTCCATTTGACATCGTGCATTAATTAGTTAGTATGTTGGTCTACTTCAATTACTTGACATTCTGCATTTTGAGTTAATTATTGGAGCATTTTTTGGAGTCACCCAAAAAAATAAATAAATAAGATGGTCTAGTAAATTCATTCAAGAGATTTAAGTTTGAGAGTATTGTACGTAGGGAAGGTGTTAACACCTACAACACCCATAAAATGATTATCCAATTTTATATTTTATACTAAATTATAGACGTTCACAAAACAAAGTTTTTTATTTAGATTTTTTTAAAATGTCCCATGGTTATCAATTCACGTCAAATTAAATACAACATAAGTATGAATTGATAATTATGGGTGACATGGGAGCTATTAGAAAAAATGAAATTTATTTTTGTTTTAAAATATTTTTTATATTCACCTCAAGAATATTAAAATATCAAACTTTGATATTTTAATCTCCATGAGAAACTTCATGTATCTAAGAATTAATAAATTTATAAAAAACACTACTCAAACTCATTTAAATTATGAAATGTGTTTATAATTTTAAAACAATCTATTAATTAAATTTCAAATAGAGATTCATGGAATTTAAATTATAAAATCCATAAAAGAATAATACTTTTTTTCAACCGAGATTTTTATATTTAAATTGGAAAATAAATAATAATAATGACAAAATAATGTGAAATTTGAGAAATATTTTAAGGTAATATGTTGATAAAATAATACAGATAAAATAAATACATACATAATTTAAAAAGATGCAAAAATATGCAAGATTTGAGGATGCCAAATAAATAATTAAGGCAACAAATGCAAAATAATTAATTAAGACAGCAGTATGCAAAGGGCAGACCAGGTAAATAAGCATGATGTCAGACTAATTAATTAATGCAGAATGCAATATACCAAATGAATAATTATTAACACATAATGCAAAATAAATAATTAACACACGATGTCAAATGAGTGCCAAATAATTAACGATGTCACGATGCTAATTAGGCCAAATGGTATTAGCATAGAAAGCCAAATGGATGTTAGATCAATAATTATTAACAACAAATTAATAATTAACACATAATGTCGAATGAGTGCCAAATAATTAAAAGTATGCAAATAATTAAACGAGTCAAATGAGTGCCAAGTAATTAAAGTTGGTCAATACAAATAATTAATGCAGGATGCTAGATGAATAATTAGCACACCAAAATGGGTGCCAAATAAGTAATCACACGATACCATGATGCTAATTAATTAATTAATACAGATGCAAATAACTAACTCAAATTTAGAATGTCAAATAATTAAAAAATGGTTGCTAAGTAATTAAAGTAGGCCAACATGCTAATTAATTCATTAATGCGCGATGCAAATGAAGAATTAACACATTAATACAGATGCAAATAATTAACGCAATCGCCAAATAATTAACACAACATGCCAGAATGATAATTAATTAATATAGGAGCCAAATGAGTGATTCAAATGAATAATTAAACACAACACCCATATGAGGATACACGACACTAATTAATTAACACAACAAGTAGCCAAAATTGGTGCCAAATTATTAACTCATAATCATGAACCACCTGAATTAAAGAAAACCACACTAAATTTCAAGTCGTAGTAATTAAATGGACTTAATTTTTTTAAAAAAAAAACTTACAACACAGCCTTAAATCCAATAAATGCAAAAAACTTCTTTTTTTTATCCTCTCAAATTCTTCCTAAATCACAAACAGATGAAAAGATTTTTTTTTATGTGTACCTTGAAAACTATCCTCTCCAATAGGTTTTTTTTACCTTCTGTTTGTGACAGTATGCAATAGGTTTCGACTCTCTCACCTTCTCCACTTATTGGCCTGCCTTTCTTCTTGGCCTTTGATGATGAAGTTGAGCTTGATGTTGAAGATGAAATGCTGGATACATACATTAATTGATATTATGAATAGATCCCAACAAGAAGTTGATGGGTTTAATTAAAATTTCCAACTATTTCATCAAGAATTTCTGGTTTTAATAATGCTAAGATTAAGATTCAACTTGAAAAATAATGGTAACATTAAGACAACTAGAAAAATAAATTAAAATTAAGTTCAATTTTTGGAACGAGGGTTTGAATTCTTGGAAAAAAGAATAAAAGAATGCTAAACTCTATATAGTATATAATTAGTTAGGAAAACCTCCATCATGACGAGATTGAATTTTAAGGGCAAATTATGTTTTAACAATAATTATTCTAGTATTTATTTTCATATTTAGTTTACATGATTATGTTATAAATGATAGTTTAGAATAATGGAATTGAATTTTTAGAATGAGCCACTAACTCCATATAATATAACTAGTTAGAAAAACCTCAATCGAGAAGTGACCATGTAGTTTTTTTTAAGCAAGGAAAAAAACGTTTCAAATTTTCTAGATTATAATAATCTTCATCCAAACAGAGAGACCACACATACTATAATAACACAACACAAACTATAATAAAAGTTATTCATTGTCTCAAATGCCTCCTAAGATTTTATAGTTTTTATGTTTTCACTTTCTTTTAAACCCTTCAATTATAAAAAAAATGGAAGAAGAACAAGAAAAACTCAAAGAAGCCGGGAGAAAAACAGACCCCCAATTTATGTTTTATTTGGATACATGTCTGTAAGTTAGATGGTTTAAATAAATATAGTTATAAAAAGTTATAGTTTTGAGGTTTTAGAGAGAAACCAATTCAATTTTGAGAGTTTAAATTGAGGGATAGTTGCAAATTTAGTCCGTAGATTCAAAATAATTAAGTATATATCAACATTTTAAAAATATTGCAAATATAGCAAAATTTATTCAATTCTATCCATGATATAAGTCTATCAGATAACGAATACAAATATTGGTCTATCACAGATAGAAAGTCTATTAGTTTGCTATAATTGCAATTATTTTAAAATATTGCTATATTATTAATTATTATTTCATCAAATTTGCCATTTTCTTTAAATTAAGAAGATTAGAAAATTAAGGATTGAAATAGTTGAAAAATGAACAAGATTAGAAATTTCAATTTGAAGGATTGAAACAATTGAAAAGAGAGAGGAGTGGATGGTCTCTATTGCCTGAGGCTCAACAATCTTATCTCGTTTACTAGACGATCAAAATCAGCATACGACGATCCACCGAGGCTCACACTTCGCCTTGCCAAATTAGCCATCTCAATCGCCGATCTCTTAAATTCCTCTTTTCTATTCACCATAACCTCATTCACCATTTTTGCCACAATTTCTCTATCGCACATATCCTTCATATCAACTCCCAATTTCCACACATTGCTTACAAATCTACTGTTCACTTGCTGATCCGCCGTATACGGCCAACAAACCATCGCCTTCCCTGCTACTATGCTTTCTAAAGTCGAATTCCAACCACTGTGAGTCAAAAACCCACCAACTGCTTCGTGCGAAAGCACTTTCTCTTGCGGTGCCCACCCCACCACGTACCCTCTCTGTTTCGTCCCCTCCTCCAAATCCGCCGGTATTTCAATCTCCCCATTTTTGCCACTCACAAGGTCAGGCCGTATGACCCACAAGAAATTCCTCCCACTATTCACCAATCCATGCCAAAACTCCATGAGCCCTTCATTTCCCATCACAGTAATGCTTCCAAAACTAACGTAAATGACGGATCCCGGCGGTTGATTGTCCAGCCATGCCAAGCAGGTCCGGTCCACTTCCCAGAGATTGTTGAGAGACTCTGTTTCGTGGGAGAGTTTGGTTTTGAGAAGGGAATGAAGGGGTCCGATAGTGTACAGATTTGGGCATAAATTAGTTCGAATTTTAGAGAGAATGGGTCCTTCCAAATCTTCGAATGAATTCAGTATGAGGGCGTGAAACTGATAGCTTCCTTGAGTTTGTTTGAGAGTGTATTGAAGAACAGAGTCGTTTGTGTCTGTGACTCGGCATAAACCAGGAAGGTCTCTGCATCTAAGAAGATTTTCCATACCTGGTAGGTTCGTGATCATTCTGTCCATATCTTCCTCACCTTCATTTATAATACATTACATAAAACATATTTTAAATTTTTTTAAAAATGAACTGAATGTATAACATTACACAACGACATACTAATGTTAATTACTCAAGTCATGTACCCTTTTAAATTTTGTATTTGTGAAGATTATGTTTGTTTTCCTTTTTATTACTATACGTTTGTCTCCATTCTTTTAGACTAACACTTAAGAGAGCGTTTTTGGCCTCCAACTTACTTGGTGGTTGAATTTCAATTAGTTTGTATCTCTCATTAGGTCATTTGTGACTTAAACTAAAATAGTACGCACTTGAACACATACAAATAATTTTTAACCTAAGCGTAATTAAATTCTCTTTAACATATTCTTCAAACTTTCAAAACTGTTTTTTTCGATTGCATCTCACTTTTATCACTTAAAAAAACAAGGAAAAGAACACTGCATGTTGGTTCCATACTGAGGTAAGGTTCTAGGTGGTAGGTAAACATATGCTCTTAATTCAGTGCAAACTTTCAATTATCTCTTCAAACTATGAGTAGAAACAAGTGGGTGTAGAGTTTAATGAGTAATAAAACACACACCCACTCATCACAAAAATTAAAATTTAAAGCACAAATAGGAAGATAAGGTACCTCTAATAGGAAGTTGGCCATCTTCAATGAGATGAGGAGCACAAAGATAAGTCCAAACAGAACAAGCACTGACAGTACGAAACCCAAATATAGGCTGTTTAACTTCATCTTCATCGCCATCAATAAAATTCTTAAGGAAACCATCGAGCACGACGCAAGTGAGATTGGAACCGAAATGCCCAGAAACCAGCCAGTTTCTGAAAATTGGCTTGGTGATGGAGTCCAAGGAGGATATGATTTGGGCGAAGAACTCAATCGTTCGAGGGTGGTCAGGTGGAAGGCCATCGATGATGGTGTGGAAGCGAAAGGTGGGAAAGCGAGAGAAGCGAGAGAGAACATCGGAGTGGCGAGTGAGTTGGCTTTGGAAGTGAGGGGTGTTGAGGAATGTAACAGTGATGCCTGCTATTGAAAGGAGTTCTGCCAGCTTCAACATGGAGTTGATATGGCCTTGGAAGGGAAGAGGAAAGATTAGAACATGGGGAGCTTGTGGTTCTCCTTTCATGGCTAACAAACAAGTGGGAGTATTTGGCTCACACCAAGCCTTACATGCCTTAAATTGCCTTCGTTTCTATTTGAGCAATATTTAGGTGGTTCTGCAATACTCATCTTTAATTTCATGTCTTTGTTTCAACTGAAAAAAATGTACTAGAAAAAGTTCTATTTTTAAAAAATGAAAAAAATTGTGGTGTTGCAACATGTGATTGGATGCTTATGTGGATACCAAAAAGACAGATTACATACTTTCAAATGTTCAAATATAAATCTTACAATTTTAATAGTTTCAAAATTTAGTATACATTGTTAGTTTTTGGTTCACTTTTCTAAAACAAATTTAGTCTACTACTACTCTATTTATAAATTTAGTCGTGCAATAAATCTTGTCTATGAGTGATTTTGTTGTAGGTAATAAGTTGAATAAAAACCTCTAAAAAGTATATAATATAATCATTAAAAAAAAAATGAGTTGCATATAGCACAAAGATCAAATAACAAAAGAAAAAAAAAAGTAGTTAAATCGAAAAATTATTAGAAAAAATAGAATTGTCAAAAGGGTTCATTTACATTATAAAACCCCAATGTTGAAATATGGAATTTGAAAATGTATTATGCACAACCCAAGGAAATATGAGCTTTCACACCTTAACCAAGGAATTCTTCTTTCCTATGGATTTTTCAAAATTATGAATTTAATTTTTTTGTGAGAATCGTGTCTTGGAATAGAAGGGGACATAAGAACTGATTAAGAAGGATTTTTGAAGATTTTGGTGTTTGAAGGTAGGCAATGCTGTCACAAGCAGGTGTTATGTGTTAGATTTATTTTAAATATAATATTATTAATGTGGCCCATACGCATTATATGTTATTTGATATGTCGTCTATAAATATAATTTTAGAGATAATATAACCTTAGAGATTGATCCTTCATGAAGTAGTTCATTCTTTCCATAAAGAAATCTGACTATTAAGATCTAAAGGAAGACATGCGAGAGAAACACAATTCTTCTTCCGTTAGAATAAAAAATTATGTTCTTCTTCCGTTCCGTAGTATATATTTCAGTCATATTCATTCTATTTTGTTTAATTTTTTTATTATTCAGTTCATTTTTCTATCATGCTTGACATAGATTTGTTTATTAAATGTTCCGTTATTCATATATATTGTGGTATACCATTGAATAATAAATTTATGTTTTGTGATTTGTCACATATATACTACTGCATATTTAATAATAAATACACATATTCTATTTCATATTCTGTGATTTTTTCTTATTGTGTATATATACCAATATATACACAGATTATATATTAATTAAATATTTTTTTATTTCTTACATATATGCAACTAAATAATTCATTTATGTTTTGTGATTTGTTACATATATTCTAGTGCATATATTCAATACATAATTTTTTTTCATGTTTTGTGATTTTTTTCTTATTGCATTTATATACCACTGTATACATTGATTATCTATCCGATCAAATTTTTTGAATTCCTACATATATATTACTGCATAATACATATATTTTATGTGATTTGTTACATATATATTACTTCATATATTCATTAATACATAAATGATGTTATCTTCGATATACTATTCAAATACGAAATATAAATTCTTACTAACCTTAAATTTTTGTCAATTTTCTTCGAAAGATCGCTGTACCAGTCGACCACCAATTTTCTTCTTCACCGCTTATATTTTTCCCAATCTTCTATTATTCGGTGTCTTTTGTGAAGAAAATGGAATCAATATTCAACGTATTCGAAGAAGGAAACTTTTACCTTTTTTTGTTTTAAATTTTCTAAAACCATAACCTACATCCTTGATTTCTCTTCATGTGGGTTCACCTTCTATAAACAAATTGATATAAAAACATTTCATTCATAAAACAAATATTGTATTATTCAATATATACTATAATTAGGTAGAATATATGAAAAACAATGCAAAGCGAAAGAAAGAATGAATAGGTAGAATATATGAAAAACAATGCAAAGCGAAAGAAAGAATGAAAGAGAGAGATTGAGAGGGAAGATTTTTTGAACGAAATCAACAAAATAAAAATAGTTAATGAATTTTTTTATTATAATACTACTATAATAATAGAATTAATCACTTATCATATTTACATAAGATATCTAATAAATGTAAATATTATTCGTGATCCATTTTCCTTTTTTTTCTTTTTCTATATTTTAAATATATTATTAATAATAAAGATGGATAAATGGATCATTTTATACTTACATACTATATTAATCAATTTAAAATATTTATGAAAAACTAGAATACCGTTGAAAAAAGGGTAAAAAAGTAACACAAAATGGGGTGAATGAGAGAGGGTTGAGATAGGCCTTGGCCCAAAGCTAAAGTTATCGGCCTTGGCCACTAGCAAAATGTACAATGGGGCATGCCTTGGTCCAATGAGCTGAAGAGTTATCTTACATTTTGTTCCAAAACACCAATGGTTATAGCTCCATACCAGGAAAGTTTTGATTCCCTGACTTAATTTTACTCTATGACTTAACCATTAAAATGTGTGTAAATTATTAAAAATGTTCCTCAATTTTGTATTTTGTATAAAAAAATACCGACTGACTTTCTAAAATTTTTGAAAAGTACTCTTTAAAGCCTCAAAAAGAATTAAAAGAACACTATTACAGTTAGTTTTGTTTCAAGACTATCCTCGAATGTTTTTCATCCAAAAAAATTTAAATATATTTTTGAGTCTCTCAAAAGCTAATTAAGAAATATTGACACAAAATACAAAGTGGAGTGAGACTTTTTAGTAATATACATGTCATTCAATTATTTCAGTAGGTATTTGTTTTTCTTTTGTGAAAAAGGGAGGAAAAGACAAGGCAGGGAAAAGAAAGAAGAAGGTAGCTGTCACCTTTTATTTTGTGTGTGCGTGTAAGCTACAAATTAAAAATAGAGAAAGCTTTAGATGAGGAATGACAACACAAAAAGGAATTTTGCAAAGCTTTCCAACCAATAACCCAAAGTTTATGGACAAAAGCTTTTAAGTTTTCTTTGGCTGTCTGCAACCCTAAAAAAGGACCACAAATGTATATATATAATACACACACACACATCAGAGTTGGTGGAGATCAAAACCTGAGAGAGAGACAATATGAATGGAAGAGACTATTTTTTTTTTTTTCTAAACAAAACCGACATGGAATGTCCCTCATATATGCTTTGCTTTCTTTGATATTACGCCAATCCAAAACAACATCTCCAAATTTATGGCCTTCCATTTTATGAGCTGACTTGGATCCCCAATACATTGTTTTTCTTTTAATAAGATTTTAAGATTTTTGGACCCTGCTTTCTTTAACGATTAACTTGATATCATGAATGGAAGGTTTTATAATAAAATTGTTGGAATATGACATCTTTTCTCGCATTAGTTTCAGTTATTTTGGTTAATATGTTACGATTTAACATATATGGAGGAAAGTTAAGAGACGTGACCGACATGGCTGATACGGGTATATATAAGAGTATGACCCTATTTAATCGGTCAACGATGCATTTATCTTTAAAAGTTTGAATCTTCTTCCTCTTAGATGACATGTGTGCATATTTTGGAATGAGAACTTAAATACTTTCTCATAGTGAGTGTAGTCTATCTTTGAATAGGTATACTCATTATGGCATGCTAAGTGTTGAAATATCTTGAATCAATTATTTAGCCTCTCAAACAACTATACAAATATCAATCTATATAAATTATTGCAGAACTTGTACAACGATTTGGGAGGTGTTTGATATTGATTATATTGTATTTAGGGGGAGCCTAAGTATAATGAATGTGAGAAATGATCTCTCACTCTTAGGGGAAGCCTAAGCATATTGTATCGAGGGAGTCAACTCATTCAAAGCTTGAAGAAACATATTGTGGAAGTGAGGGGAGCCTAAATTGAATCATTGAAGAGCAAGTTATATGAGAGTTACTAAAGAAGAAGTCTATTAGATAAGTACTTTAGTTGTAATTGTTACTATTTATATAGTGAAGTTTAATTCCAGCCTCCCAGACGTAGGTGATTTTGCACCAAATTGGATTATCAATCTTTGTGTCATAACTTTTTCTGATTGTTTTTGTAACACTCCTGATCTTGTCGAATATATGGTCGTAACATCGTGCTTGACATAGTGTTAGTCATCTAATCCACTAATATTTTTTCAAGAATACATATAAAAAAAAAGTTATTCATAAGAAACGAAGTTGCATAAAATAGTTTGTTGGAGGTTTTGTAATTGGGTGGAAAATAGGCAAGGGCAAAAGCAAATTATTTGTTACACACATTTTCTTCAATTACATATATAATATTTACCTTGGAGTAACGTATTCTAAAGCATAATATATTCCTCCTCACAAAATGCTTTTGTTGCCCTTCCTTATCCAAGTTTGTAGATTATTAATGAACGGCGTGAATTTGTAGATTGATTATCTTCTGTTTTAGGTTTTTCATTTTCTTTTTTTTGTCCATTTATGTATATATATAATTATTTATTGTCGTTTTCTTTAACACAAACCACAAGTTTTGGGTTAATGGATAACTATAGTAGTTGTTTGCTGAAGGCCCCACAAAAAAAGAGCAAGCATTTTGAAAAGAAATTGGACCCAAAGTCTAAAACTTGTTACAGTGGTTAGGTAAATTAGGGGAAGTGTTGTTGAATCCATTACAAGGTGAGGGTCCATATATATGGTGAAAAGATGGAAGCCCTAATATTCTTCAACATTCAGTTGTGTTCACACACATCTCCAACTTCTCTGCTGCAGAGACCAAATTGAAAAGTTCTGAAGAAGTTTGTTGGCCAAAAATAAATGAAGTTGTGGGGTAGGAGAGGGTGTCGTCCTTACATGGGATTGATTGAGTTGAGTTTGTCCTTCAACAGAGAGACCCCCCCGGCCTCCCTTTTTCTTCCTCATTGTTTCATTGTTTAACACAATGAAAATCCATGTGCTAGGCTAGCTCTTCATCTTTTCATATGCTTTTGTTTGTACCCTTTTTACATAATAAAGAGTTCATGGTTTTGTTCAATTAAGTTTTCAAATTACCCCTTTCAAATTTCGAAAATATAATATTGAAATACTAATTTCAAACTATCTCTAAATGACCAATCACCAAGTCTTGAGATTATATTATTCCGTTTTCATTTTGGGCCTATTTTATTTAAGGTCTAAGAGATGATACTATATATATATATAAACCATCAAGATAATCAACATTATACATCTATGTATTTTGGACTACATATGTTGCTTTTCAAGATATAAAATATTTTTCTATTCCAACTTATGGATATGTAACTAATTAACACACTGAGTTAACATCTATGTGTCTAATTTCTTTTTGTTCGATTTTTTATCTTTGTTTTTGTTTGTGGATTGTTTTTATTCCAACAATATATACTAAAACCAAACCCTTTGTGGAATCAGATGCAGCCTTGTGAGATGATTGAATTATTATATTAATTTTGGAAATGCAAACTAGTCTATCAAGTCGTATCATAGCCTATAATTACTCAATTCAAGATGTGAAATGGTTTGGGGGAAAGAAGGTATATATATATATATATATATATATATTTTCCTTCTTAATACTTTTTCTCTCTACTATCCTTTTCTTTTAGCGAACTTTGGCATGATTTATAATTCAAGAATAGGGAATAGATGAACAAGTTTATCAAAACATCAAAATCATTGATCTTATTGCATGGCCTTTATAAGGAAATTGTCTGGCTATATGATATCTCATAATTTGGATGATAGGTATTAGCTCTAATGAAGAATAACTTGCAAAAAATTGATTCTCCCTTGGAGAAGATTTCTCATTTAGGGTCTTTTCTATCACTTTCTATTGTGAGAGGTAGAAAAATGAATTAATATATCTATGGTGCATAGGTTTTCAAATTTTGGCCTCTCCTTACTCTTTTTTGTGGTTGCCTATATTGAATGTCATCCACTATTCATTCATTTGGACAAAGCTATTCTCTCTCTACGCACAACTGCACATATATATATATATATAAAAAGTTGTAGATACTAATAAAAATTTAACTCAACAATTTAATATAGGTTTAGAGTTAAGAGGTTTATGATTCAAATATCTCATTTCTTATTTGTATGTATTAAAAAAAGTCTTACATGTAGAATGATAACTCACCTAACAATCAACTATGATTATCTGTTGAGATAAAACATTTACATCATATAAGTTTTCACAAGAAGAAATTAAATTGATGGAAATTTAAAAGTATATGAATCAAATTAATCTTTTCTTTTACCTTTTTAACATTTAAAAGCTAAATTGTTGCTTACATATATTTTATTTAAGGAAGAAATTACTTCATATAAGAATTAAAGAAAAATAAATTTTGGAAGAAAACTAGCTCTCAAATTTGTAAAGCTACAAACAAAAGCGCACATGCAATGTTGTTTAGATCACTTTTATAATTATTTGATTTTTTAATTTTAGCTTTTAAAAATTCGATCTATAAATTCCACTTCTACCTCTAAATTTATTACTTTGTTATATATTGATATTAATGTTTTAAAATATCAAACTAAAAAATAGTTTTTAATGATTGAAATTTTGAAATTTTGAGTTAAACTTTTTAATCTCTTACTCAAATTAAACATAGATAAAAAAGATATAATAAAAATGAATTCTTTCCATGTATTATATCTTAGCTACTTTCAGACATTGTTTTTAAAACAAAATCTATATAAAAGTTCTAAAACTTAAAAAAATGTATTTGTTCATTGATAAAGCAAATAAGAATCAAACAAACATCATTTTAAAAAACAAAATAGGTACAACATGAGAGAAGTTATTTTAGAAAGGTAATATTAGAGGGATGGAGCGGAACGTTATGAAGCTCAAGGTTTTTACATGGATTTGTAATGATGTAAAAGACAATGAGAAGTGGTTTATTGGTTTCGCAATAAGTTTTGGAAGCAGAAAATGGTACTCACAGAAACTTATATATGAAATGTTGGGGAATCATAGCTTAGGAAGTAGTGTATATATGTATACATTAAGTACAAATTAAACTGCCTGACACTCTCAATATGATGCTCTCCTCCCCCAAACCAATATAACTTTGTGGTCCAAATCATTTGCCATCCAAATATTAAAGCCTCACCAGTGGAATTAAATTGTCACATTGGACCACTAAATCAGCAATTATTCAATTACTTAATCACACATTAATTGATTTTGTGTAGCTCTGTATTGATTCTTCATTCCAATTTTTGTTCATTGAACCTTTATCAGGATTTGTGTTATGATTTTTATATGGTCAAACTTTTAATTTCTTTTCATACAATTAAACAAGAATGCCGAAGGATTCCAAATATCATAATACTTTCATTATATTATGTCTCGTCCAAAGGATGAGAATGTCAACTAGTTTTTTTTCTTTTTTTTCTTTTTAAAAAAAGATATGTAGGAGTATAGATTAACAGGTGCACTGAATTATTCCAAATTAAATTTGCACAATAGTAACATTCTCATTATATCCCACATCCCAAGTATATGATTGACAACTAGTTGTGACTTGTTGTGTGGTGTGTGTGTGTGTATTGTTACCACTCATTTGGATTGTGAAAATTATTTGATGCTTATAAATATATATATATATGTAGCAGTTGGATGACTAAAATTTAAATGTTAGAGATAACAAATATTTGTATTTGGATTATTGTATCAAATACATACGTGGGTTTTTGTTTAATTTCTAGGTTTTCCTTAAACTATTAGATTTGATTAAACAAATTAGTATTATAATTTAGGTTTTCATTGGATAACAATTTCAAAACTTTACAATAATGGTTTTCTCCTAAAACTTCACACGATGCTTTAATATTGAATTTTCACATTTCTTTGCAGAATCATTTGCCTTCTTAGTTGAATTCTGAATACAAAACAGGTTTGGTTGATTTTTGAAAATTTTGAAAGAAATTAGTAGATAATAAATAACAAATTTATAGGTAAAAGTTTCGTATATTTGCTTATTCCTAACAAAGAAATTAGAGTTTGAAGAATGAAGGGTATTCGAGTATCTCAAATAGGTTTGTTACATCCATAACACTCTGATCAAGCACCCTTAGTTGAGAAAGAGTGATGCATTCATAAACAATAGGTGGAGAGAGAGGTAAAGACAAGTTTAGAATTAAGTCAAAACAGAAAAGCAGAGGAGAAGCCTGGAAGAAAACCTTTGAATTGAAGAAGATAAACAACAAACATTAAAGTTTAAAAAATAATAATAAAGAAAGAGAGTAGAAGTAGTAAGCCGAACAGATTGCACCATAGCAGTTTATAAGTTTTAATTTTAAAATAAAAACTATCAAATAAAAACTTGTTAACCTATACACACATATATAATAACGTAAATAATTAAGATTGATTTATATTAAACAGAAGATTACTATTTTATGAGTATTTTACTATCTCTTATTCATTTATCCCAAGGAAAAAAAAATGTCTACCTTCGATAATAACATTGCAATCTCATAGTCGTATATTGAATACTTTTGTCTTTGGATGATAATTAAATAGATTTCATAAACTTAAACATGCATAATTATTTTTTAAAAAAAATATGAAAAGACCACTTGGATATGAACATCATTTAAGTAAAAATTAATAGAATATATATATTATATATATAACAATAATTGTGTATATATTATAAATAAATAAATAAATATATATTTATATATAATACAAAATTACTAAAAGACTAGAAAGAAACTTTTGTGCAGCTGCCATTTTGGATGCTTCTTTTTAATTTGTCAAATTAAAAGTTGTTTAGTCGTTATATGAGTGATCAAAGTTAGTACTGATTAAAAAAATGTTATCATTTTGTTGCTATCAATTGTTATCATTCTCTATTGATAGCTACTGTAAGTTGGTATAAGTGTGTTTTTAATTTGAAAAATGTGATATCAGTTGCAATTATTGTTATTATTGTTACATGTTGACTGATCAATAATTACTATTTTGTAAATATTTTATCCTCCTACTTCATTTTAGTTTATTTTCTAAATTGTACTATTTGATATAGTATTTCCTAAAATAAACAAGATTGGATCTAAAAACACAATGTGATGACATGAACTTAGGTTATTCATCAACTACGAAATTTCACTTAATTACTCTATTTCTTGATTTTTTAAACCACACATAGATTTTTGTAGTTGTTGTATTTCAAAAATAATTAGTATCCATAAATTATGTTACTTTCTTCGTGAAAAATTAACTAAACTAAAGTGCAAAATTTCTAGCCTAAGATTTCAAAATTTGCACTGATTTCTACTGATTCTAAAAAATTTGAAAAGAATGAAGATGAATTATGAAATTGGAACTACCCTCTACAGTATGAACTATTGGACAACGTGAGAGAAAAAAAGAACTGTTGGACAATGAGAAAAAGAAACTGTTGGACAGTGAGAAAGCTCACAAGAGCTAGCTATAGATCAGACCAAATTTCATTAAAGACACAGCTATCATGAACACCAAAATTTAGCTTCTCTCCTGCTAAAGAGATCACATTATCTATGATAGGGTGTGTAAGGGGAATTTGTTAAACTTTCTACTATCTCTATGATGTGATATTCTCTTGATCCTCTATGTAAATCTACTCTCATAATTTTGTCACTTTCAATTTTAATTTCAAAAAAATCTTTATTTTTTTATTTTTACCAAATACTAGAGTAATTAGGGAGGTGTACTCAAACATATCATTAGATTGACACAAATGTAGTACTCTCTTTTATCACATTCCAAACCCGAACCTCGATTAATTCTAAGATATGAGATAAGTAAAAAGGAGATATACAGTTCAAAAAGAAAAGAAGTGGTTAAAAGGAAAACCTTTAAATTTAGTGACATCATTTGATTAGCATAATTGTAAGAGAGAATTTAGTGCACCAAGAAGAGGCCATTGTCGTTTGGATTGTACAAAGAGAGAAGATTTAGTACATGAAATTAAAATAGAGTACTCCTACTAATGGAGATATATTTATCTCTGATCATTTATATATTTCCCATTATTAGACATTTTTTCTTTTCTTAGCCAACGTGCTGACTTTATTTTACAATTTAAAAAGGAAAGCAAGAAAATGAATTTAGAAAAAGAAAAAAAAATGATTAGTGGGGAGAGGTTCAAATATTAAAGGTCCTTTATGCACCACCAACTGGGTTACAAAGCCTGAGAAGAAATAACAATTGTTGTCCCAAGTATGAGGAACATGAATGGGCCAATTAATCAGAGCAGAAACCAAAACCCTAGTTTTCATTTCTCATCACAGAGAAGGCAGTATATATAAGCCAACCACAAACCTTACCCCACAAGTTCCTTTTTCTTGCATTATTATTATTATTTATTATGTGGGGTGTGGGGTCTTAATACCACCCATTTGTTTCTAAAAACTCTTCACTTGTGCCTTCTTTGCTTCATTGTGCTTCACTAGTGTGGACAAGATCTAACACCATACATCATGATCTCTCCAAAGAGAGGAAAAAAACATTAGAAACAGAAACCAAAACCCAAATTGAAATAAAAAACTGAAGAAGAAAGAACAACCTCTTATCATCCATTCATTCATCATAGGATTCTCTATCCTATGCCCCACTAATCCAACGCTCCTCATTTTTTTTCTTCTTTTTTTGTTCTTCCAACGTTTCATCTTTTGAAACTGTGTTTCTGATTGTGAAAACTCAACCTTCTTACACCCACCCTCAAAGTCCATCTTTCCCCACTTTTCTTCCCTTTCAATTACAAGCAATTGTACGAGGGTGTCATAAAATTTAGTCTTTTTAACGATCATGGATTGACTTAGAAACATGACATAACATTGATGAAAAATTGTTTAAATATTATTATTTTGTTTTAAAATGCATTCCCACATTGTTTAGAAAGCAAATTGGAATCTCCCTTAAATACGCATACTTTGAGTTTTGTTTTAGCCCCAAGAGTTACCCTAGTTTTAGAGAGGGTGAAGAAATAGGTAAATGTGTCTTTGTCAATATCCACCACCGAAAAGTTGGTCCCAACAACTAGAAGAATTCTTGGTTTGGTGGTTAGGACATGCTATGCTTTGTCATGAAGAATTTGATAAACGTTCATGTTGTCATTAGCTAGACATATTACATAGAAAATCAGTTTAATAAGATAACTAAGTTTTTGTAATAGAGGAACGCAATATGATTATGTTGCCTTTTTTGAGTTTTACAACTCAAAAGGAATAATAACTGATAGTAGTTGCTATTTTACTAGATTCAAAAACAGCATCATCTTGGTAGGGTGAAATAGTTAAGGCAGCCAATTTTGTCCTTAATTAATAAGATTCCTAAAACAAATAACACAATTTCATCTTACAAAGTTCTTAAGAATGAAACACAAAACTTGTCTTATCTCATAACTTTGGGTTGTCTAACTTATAGAATTTCTGATCCTAAGAGAAGAAAACTAGATAGTCAAGCATATGAGTGTATCTTTATAAAATACGCTGAAAACAGTAAAGTCTATACGTTTATTGACTTAGAAAATTAGATAATCAAATAATCGAATCATGTGTCGATTTCTTTTAAGATAGGTTCTCTTTTAAATCTAGAAATAGTGAGGGCCTTAATAGTAAATTGACTAGTAGGGGCTCAAGTTCTAGTAGTTTTCCTTCAATTAGGATCCAAAACCAAGATAAAGAAGTAAATTCTAAACCTAGAAGAAGCAAGAGAGTGAGAACCACTAAAAACTTAGGAGAAGACTTTCAAATTGTACAATGCAGAAAAAGTTCAAAGATTTAAAAGAAGTCTTATCCTCAGTAGATGTCAACTTATGGCAAGAAGCTATTATGATGAAATGGATGCTCTTGAAACAAATAGTACTTGGCATCTAGTTGACCTACCCCTTGGTTGCAAAACGATAGGTTGTAAATGAGTTATATGGAAGATATTCAAACCCAATGGATCAGTAGACAAGTATAAATATAGACTGGTAGCAAAGGGCTTTACACAAAGGGAAAACATAAATTTTTTTTTACACATTCTTCCTAGTAACTAGAATCACCTCAATTATAGTGTTGATTTCTATAGCCGTCATGAATAATCTCTTAGTACATCATATGGACGTTAATAAACTGTTTTCCTAAACGATGACTTAGAAAAAGAGATCTATATGGAACAACTTGAATGTTTCACAGTTCATGGTCAAGAGTCTAAAGTTTGTAAACTAGAAAAATCCCTCTGGCCTAAAACAAGCTCCTAAATAATGACATGAAAAGTTGGATAATCTAATCACGTCTAAGGGATTCAAACCAAATGAGAGTGATAAATGCATCTACTATAAGCCTGAGAATGACTTATGTACTACCATATGCTTAATATGTAAATGACATGTTCATCTTTAGATCAACATGTCATAAATGATGTAAAATAATTCTATGTGCAAATTTTGACATGAAAGACTTAGGAGAGGCTAATATAATCTTGAGTATCAAAATTACTAGAGCTGAAAAGAGAATTTATTTAGATCAGTCTCATTACATAGAGAAGGTTCTAAAGAAATATAATTACTTTGATAGCAAACTAGGTTGTACATCATACGATCCTAGTGTTAAGTTGTTCAAGAACACTGGTGACAATGTTAACCAATTAGAATATGCAAGCACCATTGGCAGTCTGAGATATGTTGTTGATTGCACTAGGACAGATATAACTTATGTTGTAGGTTTACTAGCAAACCTAGTTTAGAACACTGGAATTACTACAAGAAAAAAGGGTTCTCGTGATGCAGACACAAGCGTCGGGATAAACGACATCAAGAAAAAAAAATTCCCCAACGTCGTGAAAAGGGCATCGCCAATTGAGATCTTTGTCGACGCCAAGCATGACGACGTCGAGAAAAGTTGAAATTATTATTTAAATTTAGAACAACTATGATGCATACCTACATAACATTGACAACCTGGAAGCTAAGCAAGTTGTGCTCTTCTATTTTGTATTTTCTTGTAGTGACTAATTATACTCCTAAATGTACACCTTGAACGTAGATAGCAACATCTTAATTTTGTGAAAGTTTGGCAAAGCGTTCTAGTCTAGCTAAGATTTACCTATGTACTAAGGAAGAAAGGAAAATGTACATAATATATCCAAGTAAATAAAAGATGTTGTGTGTATGTACTTTTCGCTGCATTGTATTGTGCTTATCACTTAGTGGTTTAAAAGTTTAAGTTGAGCTAAGTATTGAAGACTAGGTGATAAAGCTAAACTTAAGGGAGTTAAGTCGGTTGTTTAAATTATTTTTTTGTTGAAGGTTGAAGTTGTGGGTTTGAGTTATGCACTTTTGAGTTCAAGGTTGAAGCTCTGCTTTGAGACTAGTATAAGAAGTTGTTTCTCTTACTAGGTGTTCAATGTTTATTATGCGGACTGATAGGCGTTGAGCGTCTAGGCGGCACCCCTCCATCTGGTCACATGAAGTGACTTTCAGGGAGGGGTGTGACAACACAGGTAGATATTGCTCGATGAAATGAAAATGGTTTTTTTAAAAAAGATTCAAGTGATGAACTGGTTAGTAAAAGAAAATTGAAGTGGGAGATTGTTAATGAAAATTTGTTTAAATATTATTATTTTATTAAAAAATGGATTTCCACATTGCATAAAAAGCAAAGATGAATCTCCCTTTACTTTGAGTTGTGGATTTGAGCCCGAAGGGGAACCCAAGTTTTAGAGGGTCGTGAGGAGATAAGCCAATATTACTTTATCAATATCTCCACATGTTATAATTCCAACGTACAACTCCATCGAAGTGCTCTTTTACACACAATGTTTATGGATCAAGCAGATTGTTGTATAGAATTAGTCATCATGCGCTTGAGCTGCCTCCTCTTTTGGAGATGTAGTTAAATATTTGTATGTACCAAAGAGGTGACATATGAATTTGATACAAAATTTATAGGTGGGGAAAGATTAAAATGTAAATAATTAAGGGGGAGGAGGGGAGACAGTCTTTTTCTCGGGTGGTACCTTTCCATGTGCACCATTTATAAGGTACCCACCATTCTGCATTATGAGAGAAGTCTTCAAAAACCCATCACCACCATTTTTATGTCACCTTCTTAACTCTACTATTTTTTTATATAAAAATAAATTCCACTATTAATGCCCATATATATATATATAGTGAGTATAATTTAACAGTATTATGAACCTCGATTTTCCACCCAACTTGTATTTAATACAATGACTTTGAAAAAAACTTATATATATACAGCCTGCAAACAGAGGCAAAATATTCATAAGTAACAAAAAGAAAAATCATTCATTGAGAAAATATTTTATATTTTTGTTATTTTCTTAACACTATTTCTAAAATTGCAACTCTCAACTACTTGAAGCACACATTTCGAATCTCTCCAATTTTATTTGATGAATTAAAAAGGAAAACATAATATTCCTGAAATTGTGGGTAAAGTAAATAAAATGGTTTGGGGCTAAAAGTGTATAAAGTATATAATAATATATGGTTTTGGTGTGATGTCATAGTCGATCTTCATTATTGTATGTATGTGATAGAAATTTAAAAAATCTATATATTTGTTTGACCATATATCTAATGATTAGGGAGTGTAAAAAAAAGTAGTCAAATTGAATAATTTCCCCAAAATTAAGGTAGTAAACTAAGTCACGGTAAAATGATTATTTTTTCTTCTAAAGTTCAGCGATTGCTAAAGTAGGGTGGAAGCATTCACGATTGAGATAATAAAATAATTACTATTATCTTCATTTTTTATATATAAAATAAAACTTTATAAATTTATTGCTACATTTTATGGATTATGAAACCAACCATGGTTTCTTTATAAATATGTTTAAAATATTTACTAAATATAACCAAATTTTGATATGTTTTGGTTTATTTTATTATATTTAAAAATATTTTTTGAAGTTATAATTTAATAAATGAAAATAATTAGAATTTAAGGTTTTTTTTTTTTTTAAAAAAAAGATTGTTAAAAGGGAATGAGAATAAGTTTGGGGAAAAGGAAACTAAAATTGGCCAAAATTGGAATGTTTTTTTTCTTAAGGCAATAAATTTGACCAAGAAGTTGTACAAATAAAAGAGGGAAAAGAAAAGATAAGAAAAAACATTCTCATTACAATTTACTTTTATTTATTTATTTATTTATTACTTTTCTTGAAAAGGATTCCATTTTCAGAATTATTATATAATTTCTGATTTGGCGAACAATCAAAGCATACTGTCAGTCTGTCCTTCAAATTTAAGGCTTTTCATAAATCATGTTTTTCTTTCTTTTTGTTATATAAAACTATTGGCTACAAAAATATTTAAAAAGTGAAAACAAATAAATTTCAGTAAGAGAGAGAGAAAAATTTATGAATAAATGATAGATTAAATAAATGAGAAAAATAAACAAAAGTTTGTTCCGGTAGAAAAAGATTCAAGGGTCTTTTTAGAAAATAGAGTAAATAACGATTTCAAAAACGAAAAAACGAAAAAATGTTCATAAGCTCACGGTCGGAAATACCAAATCTAAACAATATATTTATGAAACGATCATTTAAATTTAGCTATTTATTCCTATTTAGATTTAAACGTGTTCAAATCTAAACAATTTCTTTCAAGATTCTTTATAGATGATTGTCTAGATTTGACAAACAATCCTTTAGATTTGACACACAATCTATTTGGTACACGTCTTAAACAATTAATTAACAGTTTGAATTTTTTTAAAAAAAAATTGTGAAATGAGAGAAAAAGACGATGGAAATAAAAGAAAAACAACCAAATAACAGTTTGAAAAAAAATTAAAAAAATTAGAGAAGAAAGATATGAAAAGGAAGAGCAAACGGAAATGTTTTTAAAATGCAGAAGAATAGAAAAAGATGAAGAAAAAGAGAAAATGACGATTAAAAGAAGAAAAAAAAATTAGTGGAGAACAGAGGAAATACGATAATAAAGAAAGACAAACCAAGATTTTCTTTTTAAAAGGATGAGTTTCATGAATTTTTTCATTTTGTTATTTAAACGTAAATATTTTAGTGATTCATTATATTTACGAAAATTTCTCTAGATTTAATCCTTGTTAAAGATAGATTAAAAAATGACGTATGTGAAATAAACATAAAAGATTTTAGAGAAAGTTTGGATTGTCATTTAAAGTTCAATGTTGTTTCATAAAAATTCTCATAAGTACTGAGATATTCATAAAAATTGTGATAAGTATTAAGATATTGAAACTATTTTATAAAGTATAGGCAAAACTTAAAAGAAGATGAGCTTTCCAAAACCTTTTTTTTTTTAGATTTAGTTATAATAGGAAAAGAAAAGTGTTTTCTTAAAAGAAAAGAAAAATAGAAAGAGTTACCATGCCCTAAATATTTAAATGTTATTTTATTTATTAGATTTCCAAGTTATATTATTTTTAGTGTTTAAAAGAATATCAATATGCACCCAAACACTTCATCTAACTGCATCTAATTTTCTTTTCTTTTTCTCTAATAAAGAACCAACCAAACACAGGACTTGGACTGTCAACAAAATAAGAACCAAAGAAGCACATGCCTTAGATTAATTACTTTCAACATTTGACTCACAAAGGTAACTAATCATTTATATTGTGAACTTAAAATTCAAGAATAATATATATATATATGGTTTTGAATTTAGATTCTACTTGTCTCTCTCAACTATACCTTCCGATCACCCAAAAAGGTGTACTGTGGGGGAATGTGGTTTCCCCTTGTGAGGACTAATATGAAGGCAAAAAAAACTAAAAACAAAGAAAAAGAAACACAACTTGTGGGTGTGGGTATGCTAACGAGGAACCATACCATAAAAATGTTGGTTCACAACTCCATTTTGACAAGATATTAGAAGAGTAGTTAGTTGTTGTCCCATTTCAAATAGGTTTTCAAGAGAGTGATAATCAACTCGAACAACTTTAAAAAGAATTTACATCTTATGGTTTTAAGTATAATAGTTCGAGTGACTCGCTTGTAATTAGGGTTGGAGAGATTGTAATAATTTATTATCATAGTAACTTTCTTTTATATATAATTTTTCAATTTGAAGTTTTGGACGTTAAATTTAATTATAATTGAAGGGAGAGAAAAAAAAGAATTTTATTTTTTAAAGAGAAAGGAAAAATGTCGTTGTTAAAGCACTTAAGTCATTCTTTTATATTGAAGTCTCCTCCTTCAAAAGAGTTTCAAGCTTCAAGATCTAGAGAAGAAGAGAGAAAAGCAGAATAAATATTAATTCATAAATGGAAGTTCTTCTCCGATGTACAATATTTGTGTGCAACTAGAGGAAGCATCCAAAGGGATCGCATTGATCCCAACTTATATATTTACAATTTTCTTCTAGATAATTTTGGATCATGCTATCCCTTCGGATTCCTCCTTTAGCTACAATTTCTCCTTTCAATTTAAACCCCCAATCTATACCCTCCACTTCCCCGGCCACCGTCCTCCGCCCTCCGCCGCCGCTCTTCTCATCATCTCTAACTTAGCTTTCAGGCTAACCCCACAAAATTAAGCTTTTGCATCTCAAGTATGTTTTTCTCATTTCCCCCTTTAATTCCATTACAATAACTTTGCATTTCTGTTTTCTTTGAGTTTTTAAATTGGATTCATCTGTTTTGATAATGACCACAAAACTATTACATTTTTCTAAATCTGATTTCTTCACCAAACGTTGAAACACAATTTTGTTAGGTTGGGTGAGAATTTGGGTATACCTTTACTCTTTTGTACGAACATATATCATTCTTCAAACACCGTTTTAGAATTTATATGTATTTTTTCAATTATGAGATCATTGAAGTGTTTTTGATAACGAATGACTCATTTCATAAATAACCTTATGTTTTATTTTTAGATTTTTATAATTTGTAAACTTGTTTTTTCTTCACGAACTTCTTTTCCATGATTTTCACTTTTTTAGCTAACCCACTTAAATTCTAATTAAAATTCTAAAATTGAAAATATTTTTTTACATTTCAAAACTCAGTTTTATTTTTTTAAAACACTTCTAAAAAATAGGTAACATACCAAACAAATAAATACATAGAAATAGTGTTAATTTTCAAAACAAAAGATAATAAATAACAAATGGTTATCACAATATAGAAAGGATCCAAATCTTTTGTTGTTGGTGTTTGCTCTTTTGAAACCTAAGTTCATATAAAAGTCAAACATGTAAGTTTCTTATCTGAATTAGTTTTTTAAACAACTTCTAACATGTTCTTAAAAAAGAAGTTGTTTTGTTATTGATATTATTTGATGGAAAATTTAAACAATTTTTTAAAAGTAAGTTATAATTAATATAAATTTCAACTGAAACTGATGTTCGATGTGTGTTTTTAATGAATTTGTTATTCAAAAGAAAAAAATAACCCAAAAGTCAAAAGGGTTGTTTCTCAAGTTTGCTAATATATATATTCTAAACATTAAGTTTCAGTTCAAATTTATTGATTCTTAGAAAGATGTTAAAATTTTCATCAAATAGTATTCAATAACAAAAACAAGTACTTTTTTTTTGTTTTTCTTTTAACACAAAGTTAGGATTTTTTTTTTTGGAGAATGAAAGTAAAAAAGGAGCATACAAAATGCTATCTTTTTTCTTCTTCTTCTATTATTATTATTTTAAAATTGGTGTGTTGTATGGTATTGATGAACCATCATTAGCAGACAACATAGTGGAAGGCTGGTAATTGAGTACAATTTTGTAGATGAAACATTGGTTGAAAAACATGAGAACAAATTAAATCAAATCTTGTCTGTCTTTTTTCATATTTTCCTTTTACTTTTTACAATTACTATAATTAAGTCTTTTTTTGTTGTTTATCCCCTTTTACATCTATAAGGTTAATTTAAGTTTTAGAGTCTTTTGACCTATACTTTTGTTTTTAGAAGATTTTGATAGTTAAAAGCTTCCAAAAAAAGTAAAAATTTTAAGGGGGAAAGAAGGGGTTATTAATTACCATTATTCCCATGATCATCATATATAAATTAATTAGTCAAAACAACTACAAAGATAATGGATTCTTCTTTTTTATATATATATAATTAAGGTGCCTTGGCTTTGTTGTCTTGTCTTTAAAGGCAAAAATAAAGGGAATCCTATACCATAAACATGTGATGGGGAGCCCTTGAAAACAGTCCTTTTAAGCAAACTATTATGCTGTTTCGTAATATACATCTAAGAAAAAAATCAAAAGGGTCTTTTGATCTCTTGTTTTAAAGCACATGACCCCTCAACTCTCTCATATTTCATACATGGTCTCTTCTCTTCCCTATTTAATCCCTTTAATCACATGGCCACCCCACCTTTTACTATTCTCTTCTTCTCTATACATTATCTCTTCAATAATTTACTCTTACATGTGCCACATTAATGGAGGAAATGCTTATCCAAGATATAAAATTGGTAAATGCACGCTTCTCTCATTTTCCTTCAACCAAATATTAGAGTACTCTCTCAACATACGTCCATTTGATAATATATAGTTCTCGAGTAAGTTTACGAAAGTTAACGCTACATATTATCTAGTATTTCGTTTTCTAATTTCGAGTAAATGAACTAGTTTGCAATCTTCCTTTTTTTTTATTTTATTTTATTAATCTTCAAAAGTTTTATTTGGATTTATATATTTTGAATCTAGTTTAATTTGGGATGAATCTTTCCATACATTTATGGAGACACAACCTAAAGAGAGGGTTTTGTTTGGTCTATAGATTAAAAGGAAATTAAATTAAATACTACTTTTTCACACATTTGAAAGTTAGTAATTTAGTAGTGCCATAATTAATTTTGTCCCGTCCCACGTGAAATATGAGAGCAATAAATTGAGTGAAATATGAGAGCAATAAATTGAAAAAGAATGTCTCACCTATTGAAATACACAAAGTTTCAAGGATACATAAAAACATTCAAACCAAAACTCCAAAGTCTGATTTTGTATTTCCACTTTCATAAAAATATTTAGGAGAGGACCCCTCTTCTTCTTCTTCTTCTTCTTCTTCTTTTTGTTGGAATTTCCCTCCAACTTTAAACCTTATCATAAAAATTATATATACACACAAGAAAATAAATAAACAATAACCCTACAGTTTTCTTATGAAAAAAGGAACCCATAGTTCTTCTCTCTTTCCTTCATTGGGAGAAGTTTCTTTTATGCTATTAATGTAATGTCTCATCTAATTAAATCCATGTATTTGTATATTGAACATCTATTTTTAATTATCATATAATCCCCTCTCCCAAGGTTGCTTAATTATCTTCAAAACGATTTCTCTTGTAGTAGAATAATGTGTGGGTCATCGTAACTTGAATCTCCAACTTGAAAGCCAAGAAATATGTACCAGTTATTCCTCATTAATAATATTCAAGTTGGCACATGCTCATAAGTTCATTTATTTATCTATTTTTGTTCCAAATAAAATATAACTGCCAATGACGATAAAATTAAACATAATTTCTCTTATTGTCATGTTAATTATGACACGTACCATGAAAAGATTTGATTGAAAAGAAAGTATTGAAAGATTGATATGGGTATTTTATTGAACTAAACACCCATTCCTTTATATTGTTTTACGTGGTTATAAACTATGGACATTATTTCATAAAAACACTAGTCAAAGTTAAAGATACAATTTCAAATATTTTAAGAAAGAAAAGATCTTATTAATTACGGTTGAAACATAGATAAAATGGAAGAGAATTTGACTTATTAGTTTTATGTTAATTAATAACTTGAACGTTTAAGTCCAATTAATCTTTGGTTTAAAACTTATAACTCTTAAATAATGTAATTGCAAACACTCATTAACCTTTTATCTTGAGTGTATCAATTTATATTTTTGATCGAATTTCATTTGAAAAATGTAAGGTTAACTTATAATTGTACATGATTAGTTAAATTTCTAAATTAATCTTTGGGCTCCTTAGTCCTCTTCAACCTGACTGCAAAATGTGAAACTTCTCCCCGGAAGAATAGAACATATTCTAAGTAACGATCTTTTTGTCATTTTGTTACCTTTTTAACCGTTTACAATTTAATTATTACATAACACAAATTTTCTTAACATTCAAATATTGTAGGATCAAGTAGGCTATCTTATAAGATTAGTTGATGTACATATAAACGAACATGGACACTCTTGAATATATATGTATATAACCTGGATTTTGATCATAGCATACAGGACTCAAATCCGAATCTGGGAGTAACTAATATTAATGTTAAACACACACAACAAAAATTAATCAGTAGTGTGTATATATATATAAAGCATTAAGACCGAATATAAAATAAATGCGTGGAAGTTTAGTATTGGAATTTGATTCAACAATGAATATTTTGAGGAGGAAATTGAATCTTATGGTTGATTGATTTTTTTATTTTATTTTTTCATTTTGATTTTAGTGTTGTGTGACCAATTTGGTGTATGTCTGCCTCTTTTGAGAGGAAATGATAATGTTTTTGGGAGGAGCAAAGTCAGTCAGAAGCATGGGAGGCCCCATTGCTTCATCATTCTGCCCCTCATTACAAAAGCTTCTTTGATATTTGTACCTTTGCTTCTAGAATTCAATTTTTTTTTTTAAAAAAAAAGTATGTATGATCAAATAATTAAACAAAAAATACCTTTTCTTTTTTTTAATAAAGCAAAATGGAATTAGAAAGAGTAAAGTTCAAACTTACAAATGGACTTTTATTATGTGGATTTGACATCTTTAACCTAATTCAATTAGGGTGTGGCACAACTAATACTTCACTACCTAAAGTTGGATTTGTAATTCCGATTTCTTTTTTTTTTTCTTTTCTTTCTTTTTTTAGTTTTTATATAGAAATTCATGTGTGTTTTCTATTAATTTTTACACATTTTTTAAATGAATTATTTGAATTCTTTATCGAATTTTAAACCTTTACTTTGTTTTAATAAGATAAAACTTCTTACCTTACCTGTGGTTTATAAGTTTACTTTTCAAGAATCAAACGGTTATTATATCAAATAAGATTTAAGTATTTTATATTGCTTTCATTTCTTCAAATACGACAGGGGAATCAAACTATTATTTATATATATATATATGTGTGTGTGTGTGATGAAAACAAAGTAAAGTACTTAGATATATACAAATTCATTTTTATTGGGTTTTTTGTATGTTGCTGTGTACCCAAGATGACGTGGAATGGCCGGTATCTTTAAAATGGAATAATTTCAAAATAAAAGTATGAGTTGCTACTGATCTTTATTACGATGTGATTGGACTCGAAATAAAGTAAATAAATTTAAATAAATCATAAAAAAGTTATAAAGTAAATAAACTAGAGTTGAATTTAGGAGTCATTTGTACATGAGGAATGTGTTAGCTTCTCACAACACTTGTTTAGAAAATCATGACCAAATTTTAAATTTTGAATTCAAAATATTCTTTAATTTCTTTTAAAACTAATGTCTTATTTTATGCCTTATTACTCTAATATTTAAAGCAATGATCTCATAAAAGAGGCAGAGAGCATTCCATCAATTAGACTATAGTGAAGAAAAATTTCACACCTCAAGAAAGTAAGAATTTAGTATAGTTTCTCAAGACCTGTTTATGAATAGCCTTATAGTAAAAAGAAGTTTTTTTTCTTAAAAAAATATTAATTAGAATAATTTTTTATTGGAATCAAATCTTGGACTTCTAAAGATGTGATCTCACACCTCAAGTATTCTAGGAAATCAAACTCTCAAATTTCCTAGATTCATAGTGGTAGGATTTTGTTTAAGAAAAATAGTGTCGCCACGTGCCCGAGACGATGCGGAGTGGCCGATGTCCTCAAAAGAGCTAGTTTTAAAATAAAATAGGAGTCACCACTAATCTTTTTTACGATGTGATTGGACACCGAAATAAAATAAACAATTTAAAAAAAATGGTATGCGAAAAAATTGAGTTGAGTCTGGGAGTCATTTGTGTGTGGGGAAGATATTAGCACCCCACGACACCCATTTAAATAAACGGTGGCCAACGTTCAAATCTTGAATTGGAAATATTTTTTAAATTTATTTTTAAACTAATGTCTTATTTCACCCCTCATTACTCTAATATTTGAAGCAATGATCACATAAAACAAGTGGAATAATATTCCATTAATTAAGACTACGTATTGAAGGAAAGTTTCTCACCTTAAGAAAATGAGAAATAAATCTATAATAGGCCGTCTTTGAATAAAGGATTTTTTTTAAAACATTAATTAAATTCATTTTTTCTTGGGAACAAATTTCGGACTTCCAAAGATATTGATCCCTCACCTCAAGAATCTAGAAATAACGGACTTCCAGGAATGTTCTAGATTCCATCGTATGATTTTTTTTTAAAGAAAACTGTATAAGTTTTTAGAAAAGATTGGTTTAAGAAATCTTATGAAATCATACGTTAAATTTTGAAGGTTTTGAAAAAAAAAACATAAAACATTTATAGCATTAGAGACAAATTTGCTAAATGATTTTTTTTTAAAAAAAAAGTCTTTTATTTAAAACATAAAGAATTTTAAATTGGAAGGATTTCAAAACATTAAAAAATTTAAATACAAATAGTTACATGTAACTGCATATAACAATAATTATGATATAGCAATATGAATGGTAAAAGAAAGGAAACATAATAGCAATAAAAAAAAATAAGGAAAAAAACAAAAAAAGAAAAAAAGAATGAGCAAAGAAAGAAATAATAAGAATAAGAATAAGTAGAAGAAGAAAAACAAGTAAAAAGAATGATGAACCCTAATAGTAATATAATATAATAATAAATGGTGATGATAATAATAATAATGATAAAATTTTGTGTATGTTCTTTATCTCTATATTTTAGAGAAAACATAAAGATTAAGAGTTGAGATTAAAAATAGTAATAAAATAGGGATAAATAAAAAAAGCGCATTTGTCTTATGTTATTTTATGTCATTTTCTCTCTCCCTATTTTTTAGGGAGAAGGAAAAGACTAAAGATTTTTTTTTAAAATGATGATAAAAGAAAAAAAATAGTACAAAAATACTAAAATTTTCCTACATTTTCTTTTCTTTCTCTTTATCTTTTAACAAGAGAAGAAAAGAAAAATAAGAATTTCAATCCCAAAGAAATTACTTGTTGTATGAGGTGCGGATCATTGGGATTAAATCCTTACCAAATGTAACCTCCATCTAAGTTTAGTTAACAATGAGGTTTAATTTGCTTAAGATAAAATTTAAAAAAATATAGAGACAATAGGGTAATGAAAAGAATAATAGAAACGAGTTTTTTTTTTTGCGAAACTTTCTCCAAAGAATTTTTGTAAGAAATTCTCCTCCAAAGAATTGTTTGTTTAAGAAACTCCTCTCCTCCCCTTTTTTTCAAATGACAAGAGTCCCTATTTATAGACCCGGAGTGTACCACAAATTAGCAAAAAATAATAAGAATAAAATCAAATTTTAATATTATATTAATAAAACAAAATTTCGTTTTCCTAAAATAAATTAAATGAGATATTTTGAGATTTTGTAAAAAATAAATTAATACATCAAATGAATATTAAAATACTTTTATTTAAAATTGATTTTCTTTTTTCCTAAAATGATTTAAGTAAGTCAAAATTAATATTATAAGATTTTATTTAAAACAAATTCATTTCTTTTTTTCTAAAATAGTACAAATATGATATTAAAAGATTTTTTTAAAAATAAATTGATTTAATTTTGTTTTCTAAAATGATAAAAATGAAATATTATAAGATATTATGTATTATTAATTTTTTTACCTTTTTTTAAAATAAATAAATAAATAAATAATTTAGCAATTATTACTAATATTAGTATTAAAAAAAAGATATATATGTGTAGGATAAAACTACCAATAGTATAAGTTATTATAAAATAATGATAGGAAATCCTATAAATCTTATGAAATTATAGATTAAATTTTGATTGTTTGAAAAGACATACACAACATTATAACACTAAATACAAATTTTCTAAATGATTTAAAAGAAAAAGAGTTTTTTTTTTTTTTTAAGATTTTAAAACTCACAAAATTTTAAATTAGAATGATTTTAAAACATTGAAAATTTTAGGTTAATTTTCATAAATATAATAAAACATCGAAATATTTACGGCTTGTGTAACAAAATTAAAAAGTCCATTAAGTTAACCATTTTTCTAAATATTTCAGGTTTGCGCTTGCCGCTTTTGAATTTCGCGCGGCTTCCATTTTTCCTTCTTCCTTTCTGTCTTCTTTCTTTTCTTCTTCTCCAATTTTTCTTAAATATATATTTTTTGAAATCATGAATTTTATTTTCAATCAGTTATAAACCTTGGCAAATCTAAACGATATTGGTAGAATATCATCTACCAAATATAAAAAATCTTGAAAAAAATCGTTGAGATACTAATACACAATAGTTTAAATTGTTCTATCAAGTGTAAATATCTTGCAGGTTTTGTTACATTTTTTAAAACTACAATTTTAATTAAAAAGATTTATAAATTATAAATAGAAATCAAAATCAGGTTTAATAGTAAATAAAAATAAGAGTAGAGAAGCATCCAAACAAATCAAGCAAATATAAAATAGTATATTAAGATTTTAATAAAAACATATTGAAAATCGATCATGAGTTCTTAAAAATAGATTTTTTTACCTTAATAATTCTAGAAAATCAGACTCTCAAACTTTTGTAGATTCCAACGCTCAAAGTTTTATAGAAAGAATATAATTCCATCGTTCAAAGTTTTATAAAAGGAATATAATTTGTTAAGAGGATAAAAAGAAGATTACTTTAGTTTCTTTTTACTAACTACAAACTATATAACTTAGAGTACTTCCAAATGTAGTAAAAAAAATTTAACAAGTAAAATTAAATTAAATTGAGCATCAATATAGCAATTAATGCAAAATATTATATTAAAAACTCATATCATCCAAAGAAATATTATGTACTAATGAACATTCAAAAACACAACATTTTAGAGAAAGATTATTGGATATCAATCTTTCACTCAAAAAAATTCTAAAAAATTGGACTTTTAAATCTTTTAAATTTTGTTGCTGATTTTTTTTATTAATTTAATATATATTAACAAATTTAAACAACTACTGAAAAATGGGATATGATATCATTTTGAGAATATGATAGAGCAATCATAACATTGTTTTAAAATTTTGTAAATATGACAAAATTTTTATTTTTCCATCTTAAATTTGATATTATTCCTAAACTACACTTCAGTAACTCATTTATCTTATTCTTTTTAATGTCTCACTTATTATTTATTTATGCTCCCACTTTTTAAGGTTCTAATAATTTGAATTTGATTCCAAATGACTTTGTTTTATTTTTTTACATTAATTTTTTTTACTGTCTCAGTTTCGTATATCAGTGTTGTGATATACTTATATTATATGTATTAGTTGGTTAATATATTTACTACGTGATTTTTGTTTTTTAAATTTTATGCTGCTCATTAGAGTATTATTAAGTATATGA
This sequence comes from Cucumis sativus, assembly GCF_000004075.3. Classification (NCBI taxonomy): domain Eukaryota; kingdom Viridiplantae; phylum Streptophyta; class Magnoliopsida; order Cucurbitales; family Cucurbitaceae; genus Cucumis; species Cucumis sativus. Next base: position 5,367,455 of record NC_026659.2, on the reverse strand, counting down.
ATGATGTAACTTATTATATCATTATCAAGTATATCAACAATATATTGTTAAAGCATATCGGTAAAGTGAATCATTATCATGTATATGAATCAAGTTTACAAGTGTATATCAAGTGTATAAGTACGACTTCAAGCATATCAAGTGCATTTAATCAATCGATTGTATAAATGAAGAATACTTAATGTATCTGTAGTGTATCATGGTGTATTAAACATATATTCGTAATGTTCCGGTATCGAGTGTATCAAAGAGTATCAGATGCATCAAGTGTATCAATCAAATGTATTGGTGTATCAAGAAATATCAGGTGCATCAAGAAGTATCGATAAGTATTAGGTGTATCAAGAGGTGTATTATGTATATCAAGCGTGTATAAGATATATCAGACGTGTATAAGGTGTATCAAATGTATATTAGTAACAAGGACATTTGTGACATTTTACCACTTGATGTGTAGGCTGGATTTCGTTTTTGTTATTTTCACAAATAATTAAATATGTGTGTTATGAACTTAATTATTATAACTTATTTTGTCATTTTTGCAAGAGCCCCTAAAAAACTAACGAATGAAAAAAAAATGTAAAAATTTATAAATGATGTTAATAAGGGAAGAACTAATATTTAGTAAACTTCGAAATAAGTATGAAAATATAAAATTGGTCCAAAATGAGTTGCAAAACGATTTACAAACTTTGGCCAATAAAAAAATCTTTGAGAAAATATTAAATATTTAACAAAATTTTGAAGCCATTTAACTTCTTCTCGTACTTTATCAAGATGTATGAACTTTGATTTAATAGTAAAACATATCATATACGTGTGTTTTGAAGATTTCCAATGGTATAGTTGATATACCTAAAGTTCATAGAGTTGATCTACATGTATTGAATATCTTGTATAACGCAAATAATCCTATAATCTAGTGTGTACTCCAAGTTTCTTAGAGCTCTAATTAACACATTTCAATGGTCATGACCAGATTTCCAATATATCTTGCTAACCTTTTCATTGAGTAGATAATATTAAATCTTGTTTTGGCTTCGGAAACTTAAAAAAGAAATTGGGAAACGACTCCAAGGTTTAGGGAATTTTATATAGGATTTTTACCTTAAAAAAGTTTACTTTGTCATGTGTGTTGAAATTCATGCGTTCCTCTATTATATTTATTCTAAGGTGTTCTTTTACAACATAAGCTCGCTCTATCTTGAATTAGTTTATAGATTTTGGTTGCTGATATTAAATTCTACAAACGCTCATCAAGTACATGGTTAGGAAATAAGTTCTTGATTAGAAACAAGATTCATAATATATATAATGTTTCTTTTACATTCACATTACTACATGGTAGTCCTCCATTTTCTTCTTTGTTGTGGTAATGTTGGTTCACAAATGTATGTGTTATGGATGCTTATATTCATGTTGTCTTTGTAGGTTCAACCGGAGTCGACAACTTCATGAGTTTTCTTTCAAAGAACATTTTCAGAGACGAACATTCTCGGTTGGTCGTTTATGCTTCTGCAGAAAATCTTGTTAGATGTATTCTAATGTTATTTAAAATATTTTTTGATTAAGGGTTGAGATTCCGTACTTGTAAATTGTTGACACTTGATTGGAAATGTACGAATATTATAAATTGTATTATATCGTATATATATTGAAGTGTTGGCTACTTTTTTCTATATAGGTGTCAATATTATAAATTCAAAATTGTCATTCTCAGCTACATTATTGTCATTCAAATGGTTCCTGTAATGGTGGAGCGGCAAGGAGAACAGAAAAAAACTGTAGTAAATTGAGAAATTTGCAACAAAAAATAAATGACGTAATAAATGAATTTGTGACAGTTATTAATTGTTGTCAATCCGAAAACGATGACAGTTGTTTAATAAAATAAATTGTCACGATTGCCCTATATGTGACAGAAAAAAAATGTTGTCAATAGCAAAACAATGACATTTTTATACAAAAAAACTATCGCGATTAACATATTTATGACAATTAAAAAATGTCACAATAAATGAATTCGCGACATTTATTTAACCGTCGTTAATACACAAATGATGATAGTTATTTGTTGTCATAAAATAAAATATGACAGTTATTTGACCCCGTTGAATTCTGATTAACGACATTTATTTCATGTCATAAAATAACTTATTGCAACAGTTTTTAAAAACTGTCATCGAAGGACTTTCCATGACTCCCGCTTCTATGACTGAAAATAACTGTCGTGAATTTCGTTTACGACAGTAAATAACTGTCGCCGTAGACCACTTTTGTACTGGTGAGTTCTATATTGTAGATAAACCTTAATGATAATCATTATTTCTTTTCAATTCAGAATGTGGATCGTACTCTCACAATGATCAAATAATCTCAACACTCTTTTTCTTTCTAGTTAGATTGAAAAAGTGTGTATCTAGTTCATTTAATTTCTTGTTACTCGACTTCCAAGTAGAAAATTAGTAAGACTAGTTTCTTTCATATCAAAAAGTTGGATTTCAATATCTTTTTAGTGGAATCAATGGGACATTTCTATTTGTGCTCATTACCAACATCATCATCAAATAGCGAGCAGTACACTTTTAAGATGTGGTGTTAACATAGACACATTTATCACACTTATTTATTACAAATTCATTTGATAATTATAGTGTAATCAAACTTTTCATGTTATTGTTTGATTATTTGTTTCAACCCATAAAGAAACTTGGTATCTCTATAAATTGGGTAGTTCCTTTTGTGACAAACTCTATAGGTTTGTTTCATAAAAAAAAAAAAAAAGTAGTATTGATCATTTTCAATAGATCGACTTTTATTTATTTATGTTTTTTTAGATTAATTGATCGACTAATTAAGATTGGTTTTGATTTTTTTTAATTTATTGTTAGTTATTATTATTTTGTATAAATGTGGAGTTGTATTTGAAGAGTGTAGGGATGATAAGAGAATAGAAAAAAGAGTGAGAGTAAGAGCAAAAGTGTAGAAGTGGTTGAAGATATGGATGGGTATAATGAGTGAGTTAGGTTTATGGACATTGGAAGGGCATATGGACAACATTTATAGGGAGACAACCTCTACTAGTGAGTATGACATGATCACTATAATTCTATACATTTTTTTTTGTGGGCTAAGAATGTCCAATTTATTTTACTGTCATAGTGGACCATACACTTACAACTTCTATATGCTTCATTTTTATTTTTCAAACAGATAACTATTCATCATCCTCATAATGTCGACTACTTTTATTACATTATTGATAATATATTTATTTATTTCATATACCATTACATTTTTTATTCTTGGTCATCTCTATTTGATCTCTAATATTCACTAAATACTTGTAATGGTGTATAATGGTAGAAAATCTTGTGTGCGTGACACATGACAGGTTGAAGAATCGGTTGCTGAGATGAGTGGTGAAGGAAGATGAACGAGAGAGATGGAGGGTATTGGTGGACGACACACATTAACACTATGATGGTTGAACTTCTTCTGTAGAGACTATGGCACATTGTAGGTATATTTTAACACTTCTAAATATTTTAAAGCTTTTATTTTAATTTATTTTCCAACTAGTTTAATATAATTTCCACATCATTTAATATAACTAATGTTTTAAGTAAGCATTTAATTGTTTAGTAAGCATTCTCTTATATTAAAATTTAACTAAAGAACCATTTAGTAAATATGGAGAACTAAAATGTCTCTTTTAAAACTTTAGAGACTAAATACACGTGAATTTCAGACTTAAAAAATCGAAAGTGTATTTTACCTTAAAAAGAATTAAAATTTCATCGTAGCAATAGAATTTAAAATTTGTTATATTTTGTAAATATTGTGATTTATTTTGCTATATTTGAAAATGTCTCTTTTATATATAAACAATTTATAATATACCAGAAATATGAGAAAATTATGGTAAAGGCTAAAATTGTTAACAATACTTACAATACAAAAAGCAAAATTTTATATTTATCACACCAACCAATATTATAGACATCGATAGAAATTGAAGTGCTCTGGATAACCATTACCAATGAAAATCAATGTAAATTAAAGAGAATTATTTTTTCTTTATTGAAATAAGCTTAATTACTGTCCAAAATATCAATTTACTGGTTATATACTTCTAGAAAAATACAAATTGGACTTGAAATCTTATTGAATAATTATTTTGGTACAAATCATTTACACTCCAGTATAATTCACCCTCTTTTTTCTTTTTTCTTTATTCTAACCCATTGTGTAAAATAAAAATTAAAAACTTCAAAACTTTAAATTAAAAAAATAATTTAAATCACGAAGATTAAGTTTACTTTTTACCCTTCTTTTTTGATTCATGGGCATGGGCATGGTCTAGGCAACTAGACATATACATATGAATTCGTACTTGTTACTTCATTCATTGAAAAAATCTTCAATAGAAAAAATAATATGGATAAATTAATTTAATTAATTAGTTGACACATTTAAGATAAAATGAAATTTTCTAATTTCTTAAATATGAAAGATATATATAGTATATAACCGAAGAGAAAATAGAATCATAGATAGAATTCTTTAAAGTTTAAGCACAATACACATCTTTAACATTTGAGAAGTTAACCAAATTTGGAGAAAGAACTCGTTGCTCCTTGATTTTGTTATTGACTTTTGAATGGTTTGCAGTGTTATTGTCAACAAAACAGTATTGAATATGAATATTACGTGCGAGGAATGTTTAGGTGAAGTTCGAACTACATGTAAGTCTCACATTTCATTATTTATTTGGATAAAAATATTATATTTTTAATCAATTTTAATAAAGTTAAACAATAGCTATACAAGAAATGGGTGCAGTCCAAATGTACTCGAATTTTTCCTTTCCATAATACAAAAGTCTCAAACAAATACTCATATAGGTATATGCCACATTTTAAACCAATTTTACATTTATTATAATTATAATTCTTTGTTTTTTTTTTTTACCTAAGAAGTCTCTTAAGTAGTTTGACACTAAACATTCTTTTTTCAGAAAAAAAAAGAGATAGATTTTATATACTTCGATTTTTTTAGACAGTTTTATTGTGGGAGAAATGAGATAGTATTAAGGGAAATTACAGCCGTGGCAAATAAAGTTAGGGAAATAAGATTCATATCACCACTTTTATAATATTGTAAATATGGCAATAATAAATTAAAATTATTCAAGAGCTAAATGAAAGGTAAAATAATGTTGATGAATTTTCTTTAATTCCAAAATTACTGTCTAAAGAAACCCAAATTATGTGTGTTTACCTTTTTTCTTCTTCCTTCGTTTCTGTAATAAAATCCTAAAATCAATGGGAGTTTTGTGAAAACCAATCACAAAATTTCATTAGGGATCTAACTTTCTACTTTTTTTTCTTTCCATTCGGTGTTCTTTCTGTTTCATTTCGAATTGCTTTATTTTACTATTGGTATTTTGATTTCGATTTCCATTTCAAAAATCTTATATCTCAAATCAAGTTAGCCTTTTGGTTCGATATCTACTTATTTTTTGGTTAGATTCTTTTTTTTTTGTCAAAGAATGAACAACAAAACCAGGTTTAAGGAAGATTTATATGGCAAATATAATTTTATGGAGGAAATTTAAAGAAAATTGTGAAAATAATGAGTAGAAGAAAAAAAAAAGTCTAGGGTTGGATGATTATTCGAGGAAGATGATTTACATTTTAGGTTTTGAGTCTACAATATCAATAAAATTCAAAATGATAGTTTATATTACATTTTGGTTTCGATTGAATTTGGTAGAATGAAAAATGTATCGAGAATTATTATCGTAAATGACAATAATTAAACGCATTTTAGGATGTAATCTTACGTGCTTCTTACTTCCTCCCTACACAAAAATAAATATTTTTAGAAAATAATATTCAAAGTTTTGTTATTGTACAAATATTAGAAGGATTTTATTACTAATTAACTCTTTTTATTCCAATTATGGGGAGAAATGTACCACATGCAAAATTACAAAAGAGGTGAGTTGAAGGTTACACATCTAGAAAATTCCAAATTCTTCTCAACGAATTGAAAGATTAAAAGCGAAGGTCCAATAGACTTATAGATTGATTGGGCCTCCATTTTTCCAGATCCATCCAGAAGGTTATAGAAAACCCACCAAACAACTCCTCTCTTCTGTTACCTTTCTATTTAAATCCCCTCAAATGCTCAAACCCAACGGTGTCAGCATCGAGAAACAACCAAACAAATTCCCCAATTCTATCCGTCACTTCTCGTAATCCTAATTCAAACAGCAATGTCCATCATTCCAAGCTTTTTCTGTGGCCGCCGGAGCAACGTCTTCGACCCATTTTCATTGGACATTTGGGATCCATTTGAAGGCTTCCCATTTTCAGATTCATTTGCTAATGCCCCCTCATCTGCTCCCCAAACTTCTGCTTTTGCCAACACTCGCATTGGTTGGAAAGAAACCCCACAAGCCCACATCTTCAAGGCGGATCTTCCGGGAATCAAGAAGGAAGAGGTGAAAGTAGAAGTGGAAGAAGGCAGAGTTTTGCAAATCAGTGGAGAGAGGAGCAAAGAGCAGGAGGAGAAGAATGATAAATGGCATAGGATTGAACGAAGCAGTGGAAAGTTTATGAGGAGATTCAGGCTGCCGGAGAATGCTAAAGTGGAGGAGGTGAAGGCTAACGTGGAGAATGGAGTTCTGACTGTGACAGTGCCTAAAGTGGAAGAGAAGAAGCCTGAGATCAGATCAATTGATATCTCTGGCTAAACGTTTATCGTTCTTCCTTCTGTGTCTTCCCGGCCTGCTGGGATGAGTTTGTATGAATAATGAATCCTCAAAGTTGGGCTTTTAAATTTTTGCATGTTCTGTAACTGTGAAGAGATTGAAGAAAGTTGGTTCTATGTATGTGTATGATATGCTATCAAGGTCAATAGATATAATGGAGTTGTGAGTTTTTATTTTTAAGAAAATTGTAAAATTCTTAAGCTTAATTTCATTAATAAATTAAATTCAAAGACGAATATATTCCACTTTGTTGCTACAAGTAAGAGAAGTATGAATCTATATGTAATGTAATGTATAGTGATTGTGCAAATCGTATCTATAAAATCTTGTTGTGTTTTAATCAATCTCAGATGGATTCATATCCATTCTTCTTGAAAATTATTTTCCTAGAAGTGTAGATCGGTGGTTGTTATATTTGTTCAGAGGTTTTTTTCTTGATTGGTTGACGTGGTAAAAAACTTCTTTTCATGAAAGTTTGTGAACCTGAAAAAGATTATATGGATTCACTATTAAAAAAATACGTCTCATAAAGTAGAACATTTGTTTTCGAAGGGATATTCTTGTGTCCGATTTTTTGAAGTTTGTGTGTTGATTATTTGAGGTTTGTGTGTTGTCGATTTGGTTGAGACAAACGTAGTCGGTTGGAGGTATGCGACGTACGTGCATAACAACATTTTGATTGATCCTTAGTTAAACAAAATTTGAAGTGTGTAAGTTCTCATTATGGTATGTTTTGTAGCTACTCCTTTTATTTTTGTGAAGATTAGTAGTGTCGATGTTATAATATTTGTTTACATCTCGAGTATGGACGTGATTTAGGAAGAATTCTTCTAGTATACCAACTTGTCTAAGGAGGAGATTTTGATTAGCCAATTCATTCTCGAAATAGTTTTGTGATAAAGTTACTTTCTATAATATTGTATGTGAAGAATAGTTGTGTTAAACTCGATATTGAAAATCATAAGAGTATGATTATGGTTTATATATCAAATAATTAAAATGTATGATCTTGGATCAAAGGACTCTCTAGACGTAGATGTTGTTTCATCGAATTGGATTAACAATGTCTTGTATTTTTACTGTCTCTACTTTTTGTTCTGCGTGTTGTATCCTCTGTTGTTAACTATGAGTTCGTCTCAAACATTGTTTTTGATTCTTTGATTGTTTTATCATTTGGTATTGGAGCAAGGTTTATTGCTTTTAATGGATTTTTTGCATAAAGGAGCTTCAACATCAAGACCCTCGGTTCTGGATGGGGGCCAACTATGCATACTAGAAACTGAGAATGATATCGTTTATAAGGTCTATTGACAGGAAGTGTTGAAAAGCAGTGATCACTAGATGGGAACATCTTTCAATTATGGATGCTGCAGAAAAAGTTACTCTAAAGACTAAAATTATCTGGTCTAAAGAAGAAGATGAAGAATCTATTGGAAACTCCCGAGCACTAAATGCATTGTACAATGGAGTGGATCAAAATGTTTTTAAGCTAATCAATACTTGCACATCTGCTAAGGAAGCGTGGGATATTCTTGAGGTTTCTTATGAAGGAACTCCCAAAGCTAAAATATCAAAACTTCAGATTCTATCTTCAAAATTTGAAGCACTTAAAATGGTTGAAGATGACACGATATCTAAATTTAACATTCGTTTTTTGGACTTAGCAAATGAATCTTTTGCTCTTGAGGAAAAGCTATCTGATACAAAACTGGTAGAAATCACTGTCTAAAAGTCTTGAGATCACTTCCTTCTCGGTTTAACATGAAAGTCACTGCCATAGAGGAAGCTAATGATATTACTACCATGAAATTTGATGAGTTATTTGGATCTTTAAGAACTTTTGAACTATCTTTTGATGATAATGCACCAAAGAAGAAAATTAGTATTGTGTTCCGAGGGTAAGTGATGATGCTACAAAATCTATCTAGAAAACATCTCAGAATGAAAATCTTGCAGAAACTGTTTCCTTGCTGTAAAGATGATTTTCTAAAATTTAAGACGAGGTTTCAAATCTTAGCAAAATAAAGAGTTTAACACCTTTAGCAACTCCAGTTCAGAATCCTCTATTATTTTAACACATCAAGACTAAGAGATAGTGATCGAGGAAATGATCAATCCATTAAGATTGATAAAAGCATTAGATGTCATGAATGTAAAGGCTTTCGACATTATCAAGCTGAATGTGCAACCTATTTGAAAGGTAAGAAAAAAGGGTTTATAGGTACCCTGTCTGATAAAGAAACATCTTCAGATAATGATTGTGAAAACTATGGAAGAGCCCTTATTAGTTCTATCATAGAATCTGCTATGGAAGAAGTTTTTTATATGTGCGAGAAGAAATAGCTCAAGGCTACTCCATTAGACGTTGAAGAAGCTAAATTATGTTCATGTGGGAAGAGGATCAGGAAGTTTTAAAACGACAGCGTCATCGTATTCTTGTTCTTATTGAAGACAATCATCGGCTAATGGAATTGATTGCAACTTTAAAGAGTTGAGTAATGCTCAAAATGACTATGACTCCTTGTGTAAATTGGTCAGACTTTTGTCTTCTGGTACAAATTCTCTTGATGATATCTTGAGCAAGGGGAAAATAAAGAATGATAAAAAGAGTTTTGGATTCTCATAAAGAAACTCGTCCTCTAAATCTGACTCTATTGTGTTTGTTTGAGCCTAAGAAGAAAAGACTCAAGACATTGTTCCAAAATCTGTAGAGTTTTCGAGTAAAATGGCTTCCTCATCAAACAGATGGATCTGATTAAACCTTTCTACTACAAGCTTCATGAAATTAGCAAGATAGTGTTGAACACAAGCGTCCGAAGACCCTTTTTTCTTGTAGTGATATTTGGTTACAAAACTTTATTTAAAGTATTACCGAATCTGGACGATATAAGAAATAATTATTTAATTAAATAACGACGGGTAATGATATATTTCTATTTATTTTATTGTCAAATTCTTATATGCATGACATATATATGTTTTTACATAGAGAGAGATATACAAATATTGAAACAAATCTCGAAACATATATCCTTTATTGTTTTATTAACAATTTAATAACATACGATATCATCTTTTGTTACAATATTTACAACTTTTAAAAAAATCATAAATAGGTAACAACACTATTTTAGGCAAAAAGTTCTGAATTACGTAACTATTTAGGGGTGATTGATTGAAAATAAAAAAAGATCACTTATCACCTAATTCTTCCTAATTTAATTTGAAATTATTTTATATATTTTTCTTAAATCAATTTTAGTGAAAATTGGTTTTCACAAAATAAATAAAATTTCGACCATCTCAAAATCATCTAAAAACAACTTTACTCTAAATTTTACCTTGAAAAATAATCTTATTCAATATATGTTTAAAAGGGGTGGTGTTATATATCACACGTTTTAAGTAGTATATTATGAATACTCTTGTCGAATCAAAGTTAACCAAGTGATAAATTTGGCTCCAACACTTACTAGACCAATGTTCAGTCCAACATACGATGAGATCATATTTGGAATAATAAGAGATATAACAACATTTTTAAAGATCATTTTGAAAAATGACAAAACTAATTTTTCTTTTGAATTTTAGCCAATTGAATTTTTCGCACGTGCATAATATTTTATAAAATGCCAAAATATCTTCATTCCCCAACTGTAATTATTTTGTTTCTACATTGTAATTAGTTTAGGTTATGCATTTATGAGTTTTAATTATTTTTAACTTGGAAAAGATATAACAACCCATGTCATAACTTGTAATTATTTTTAACTTGAAACTCAACTAACTGATTCAATCTTTTAATAACTTTATTCAATCTTACTAATTTCAAAATAACCAAATTGAATCTAACTTTCAAAATAACCTGTTAAATAGGAAATTTTGAGACCGCTTATAAATTGCCACATAATTCATTAAATTAATGGTGAAAAATGCAAATAATTGAATTTGGAAACAATTAAAAAATTGATATGCCCCCAAATTCAAATTGAAAAGATCAATTGGTAAATTCTGATAATGCCACATGTTTTCATCATAATCGTTAGATCAAATTAATTACTTTCGTTCAATTAAATATTATTTACTTGGATTAAATTCAATTGAGCCCAAAAATAAACTTGAGTCCAAATGATAAATATGACCCAAAGCTATGTGGTTGAGCTCATGAGTCTGGTTCATGGATTAATCAGACTTAAGCCCATAAAGTCCACAGGAGAACACTATAAATTGAAGAGTTCTCCTCATTGGTAAGACTTGAAAATTTTTTACTCTGGAAGATCTAGAGAGAATTCTCCTAAAAGCTAGAAGACTTCCTAACTCCTGAATTCGATCCTTCTCGAACATTGAATCTACTTTGAAGATACAAGCTTTTTTCAAGGCTCCAACTTTCCTTGATCGAAGATTGAATCTACTTTGAAGGTATAAACTTTCTTCCAAGACTCTAACTTCGGTTTCTTCCAAGACTCTAACTTCCCTCGAAGATTGAAGTTTATTTAAATATACAAAATTTCTTCCAAGACTCCAACTTCAAGAACATCACATGCTCTGCTTCTTCAAATCAAGCATACGCATTCAATCGAGAGAGAATCAAATGATCAAATTCTAGAGATCGAACCACATCACATCAAATCAACAAGAATACAACATCAACTCAAGTTTAACACCACGAATCAAATTTCTCCAGAAATCTTGTGCAAACATAACCCAATTAAATTTCAGAATAACAAAATTATTATTTTTCAGAATTTAAAATATCAACGATAGACTTTGTATCAAAATAACCTTAATTGAATTTCAAAATAAAAAAAAAAAATCTAAACTTGTTTGCTTATCTTATCTAAAAATGATAGTAATGGCTTGAATATCAAGATAACCAAATTATTATTTGGTTACAAAACATTAATTTTATTTTAAAATAAATTTCAAAATAACCAAATTATTAATTTTCGAATTGGAGAATCTCAACTATTGATTTTAACACACAATTTCAACAAAACCCAATTATTACTTAGAAGTTACGAGAATTTCAACCATTGATTTTATTTCAAAATAGGGTTTTAATATTAAAATAATATTCATTGGTTGAATCACAAAAACAACAAAATTATTATTTTAAATTAAAATTTTTTTATGCCCTTTTTGTTTGAATGAGTACTCGATTATTTTTTTGTTTGTCAAATGTTTCTTATTAAAATCTAATTAACTTATTTTAAAAATATAGCATTATATATATATATAATTAATTCAATACCATTAATTCATACAAGGGTGTAAATGAATTAAAAATAAAAAAAATTACATTAATTGTGCTTAAAAAGAATTTTAAACCAATACATGTTCATTTGACTTAATAACATTGTCGCGACGTGATCACGTTTATTTAATTTTTATAAATAAATAATTTTGGAGTCGCCACCAACCATATTAGGGTGTGATTGATCACCCAGAAAAGGAAAAAAAATAGTATGCGTAAATTAAGCTAGTAATTTAAGTTCTGGAGTCAGTTGTGTGTAGGGAAGGTGTTATAACCTACAACACCTATAAAATAGTTACCCAATTTTATTAAATTATAGGGGTTCACAAAACAAAATTTTTATTTAGGTTTTGTTTAAATGTCTCATGTTTATCAACTCAAGAAAGTAAAACCTAAGCATGATTTGATAATTATCGGTGGCATAGGAGTCATTAGGAAAATAAAATTTATTTTTGTTTTAAAAGACTTTTGTTCACCTTAAGAATATTAAGATACCAAAACTTGATATTTTAATCTCTATTATAGGTGTTTAATGAGAAATTTCATGTATCTTGTCGATACCGTATTTTGTCTCGCTTTTTTATTTTTTTCATTTATTTATTATTTTTTTAAAAGAATTTGAATTTAAATTTTAAGTTTTAAATTTTAAATTTTAAATTTTAAATCTTAATTCTTAAATTTTAAATTTATGTTTTAAAACAAAAATAAAAAATAAAAACATATAAAAGTAAAAGTTTTCTTTTCCTCCTCCCTATTTTTCTCAACCATCCCTGTTTTGCTTGGTCACCAAGCTCCCACTTTCTCTCAATCTTTCATATTCTCCTACTCTTTCACCTTCTTCCCCTTTCTCTTGATGCACTCCACTTCATTATCTACTCTACTTCACTATCTAAAAAAATGAGACCTTATCCTGTAAAAAGGAAAGAAGAAGATTCAATTGAATGGAGGAGGATTTTTTGCTGGTGTTTGATAGAGATGGGGAAAACGTAAAAGAAATTCTTTTTGGAAGAAGTGAAGAGGATGAACACATAACCTTTTACATTTAAGACATAGTTGTCGGTAAGTTCTTTTTTTCTTTTTTTATTCATGCTTGATGATAGTGACTTAATTATTTAGCAACCAATGGGTGCTATCTTAATTATTCATTTAAATCACTCATTAATTAGCTGATGTGTTAATCATTTGACATATTTTAATTATTTGCATCTTTTTTATCATTTGGCACCCATTTTTCCTCTTTTAATTATTTGCATCCTTTTAATTACTTACACCCATTTTTCGGTTAATAATTATGCATAATTAATTAATTAATTAGCATTATGTATCTAGCAATACCCATTTTCCATTTGGCCTATTAATTGATTAGCACCGGTCATATTTGACGTTTTTAATATTTGACGTTTTTAATATTTTTAATATTTGACGTTTTTAATTTTTTTAATATTTGACGTTTTTAGTTTTTAATTTTTGGCGTTTTTAATTTTTGGCATCTTGAGTTAATTATTTGACATCCATTTGGCTATTTTGATTGATTGTTGAGTTCTGCATTTGGTTAATTAATTTGGCACCCATTTGACTATTTGATTGTTGTTTTGCATCTGGTTAATTATTTGACACGCATTTGGCTACTAATTAAATGTGTTGTGGATTAATTCTTTGGCACCCATTTGGGTGCTATGTTAATATTTTGTTAATTAACTAGATGATGTGTTAATTATTTGGTTCCTGTATTAATTATTTAACACCCATTTGGTATGCTGATTTAATTATTTGCTAATTATCCATTTGACATATGTGTTAATTATGCATTTGAAAATAATTATCCATTTGACACGTTGTATTTGATAGTTTTAATTTTTGGCATCCTTCTGAGCTAATTATCTGCATATGATTAATTATTTCACTCATTCGAATTATTTGCATTCTGTATTAATTAATTAATCAGCATCCATCTTCCTATAATTATTTGACATCCATTTGGCATCGTCATTTAATTATTCATTAGTCTCGTCTGACCTAATTAATTATTTTGCATCTTTCTGCATTAATTAATTTTTGCATCTTTCTCCATTAATTAATTATTTTGCATCCTTGTGCATCAATTAATTATTTTGTATCATTTTTAATTAGTTAATTGTTTTGCATCATTTTGCATTAATTAATGAATTATTTTACATATTTTATTAATTAATTATCTTGCATATGGTGTATTAATTAATTATCTTGCATCCTACATTAATTAATCATATTGTACAATTTTCATATTGTTTATTATTCATGTATTTATTTTATCTCAACATATTACCCTTCAAGTATTTCTCAAAATTTCATAATGTTTTGTCATTGTTATTATTCATTTTCCAATTTAAATATAAAGATGTAAATTGGAGAAAAAATATTGTTTTTTACGGATTTTATAATTTAAATTCCATGAATACATGAATTTTTTCCGTTTGAAATTTAATTAGTAAATTGTTTTTAAATAAACACATTTCATATTTTAAATGAGACTTGGTATTGTTTTCTATGAATTTTAAACGTGCTGCACTTACTTCTGCTAGCAGTGATGAGAATAAAAATTTCTATAAATCATGGAAAAGATCAAATAGATTGAACCTAGTGTTTATGTGAATGACTGTAGCAAACAATATCAAGCCACAAATACAAAATTGAAGATGCCAAAGATTTTATAAAATTTATGCAAAATATGATGAGAAAGTACATTGTTTTGACCCATTTGCTAAATTCCTAGAAAGTAACGGTATTTGTGCTCAATACACAATACCAAAAACACCACAAAAAAATGGTGTTGTAGAAAGACATAATCGTACATTAATGAATATAGTTAAAAGTATGTTAATATATTAATTCATCTTTACCTGTGTTCTTGTGAATGTATGCATTAAGAACCACTTAATGTTTATTAAACAAGGTTCCTAGTAAGTCAGTTCCAAAGATATATTTTTGAGCTGTGAACGGGAAGGAAATCTAGTTTAAGGCACATGCATGTTTGGTGTTGTCAAGCAAAAATAAGAATTTATAATCCATAAGAAAGAAACTGGATTCAAGAATAAGTGGTTTCTTGATTGCTTATCGAGAAAAATCAAAAGGTATAGACAATTTTATTGTCCTAATTACCACAATATGAGAATAGTTGAAATTGGAAATGTTAATTGAGAATGACATAATTAGTGGGAGTTTGTAACCACGTAAAGTGGAAATTCAATAAGTTAGGGTGAAAATTCCTTCATGTATAACTTCTTCTCAATCTATTGTTTTCGTAGTTGTTGACTCTGTTAACAATCCACAAGAACAAATTAATGATCAAACATATGTGAAAACTATCATTCTAAAAATGAGAATTTAGATAAAGAAGAGTTAAGGATAAACCAAAAAGTTTTATGGTTGAAGAAAAGGAACATATGGTGTGTTAATTAAAAAGGTAGACTTAAACAAACTTTCAGACAATGGTATCTTAAGTGCAATTGATATCATCACATCTTTCGATTCTAAAGAAAACATTATTGATTGATGTATATATCTAAGGATCAGTGGGAGTAAGTTTAATTATAATCCTTGTTCTATATACTTACTTACAAGAGATTTTATCATCTTGAGGTGATTATATATTCAGATTTAGATTTTGTCGTATGTGTGAATACACGAAAAGTCCCTTTTGGCTATTTGTTTCTATTAGCAGAAAGGAACAATTTCATGAAAGTGTTGAAGTAGTGTATTGTTTCTCCATCCGCTATGGAGGTTGAATTTGTAACATGCTTTGAGGCTATAATTTATGTTTTATGGCTGCAGAACTTTATCTCAAGACTTGAAACTGTAGATAGCATTGTCAAGCTATTGAGAATTTATTATGATAATTATGTAGTAGTTTTCTTCTAAACAAACAAGTATTCTAAATGTGCTAAACTTATAGAATTAAAATACTTTGTTGTTAAAGAAAAGTTTAGAAACAAAGAGTGTCAATCAAACACATTAACACTAATCTTATGATTTCAAATCTACTAACTAAAGGATTGCCACTAAAGACATTCAATGATCATGTTAAACGTATGGATTTTAGTAGATATCATTATTGAAACCAAGATTATGTTATTTGACACTTTGAGCTAATTTATTTATTGTTTCTGATTTTATCTCATAGCTCTGTTCTTATGATTAGTATATACATAAATGAATGATGTTAAACAGATTTATTATAGAACATGTTAATAAAAGAACTATTTAAGTGATACATGGAAGGGAGTATTTTAATGCAATGATGTATAACCGCTATGATTCTTTAGTATTTTCTTTGATTTAATATGATATGTTATGAAGTTCAATTTTGCGCATATGTCTATAAACGTTTATGATAAATGATGTCATGAACGAAGTAAAAAAAAATAGATTTATTTTTAAATATAATATTATTAATGTCGCCTATATGTATTATATCATATTCTATTAATAAAAATATAACAACATTTTTAAAAAATTACAAATATAGTAAAACTATCGCTTACTTCATATGATCTATCATTGATAGACCAATATTTACCACAGTGATAAATTTATACTATTAATAAAATTTGACATGCTATATTTACAAATTTTTTAAAATATTATTACATACTTAACTATTTTGAATGTAATAGAAGTTTATTATTTTATTAGACTCATTAAATAAAATTATAATTTTTGATAGGATCTAGAAATTGATCCTCTCACATTCTTTTAAGTTGTTTATTATTTCCATAAAAAAAAACAAAATTAAGATTAAAAGAGTGAGAGAAACACAATTATTGTTATATACCATATTACAGTTTTATATACAATATTAGAGTTTTAATCATGAAATTAAAGTTTACAAGGGTTCTTCTCCAGTTTAGGAACTGTCACAGTCAGAACTCCATTCTCCATGTTGGCCTTCACCTCCTCCACTTTTGCATTCTTAGGCAACCTGAACCTCCTCATGAACTTCCCACTGCTCCGCTCAATCCTATGCCATTTTTCGTTCTTCTCCTCCTGCTCTTTGCTCCTCTCTCCACTGATTTGCAGAACTCTGCCTTCTTCCACCTCTACTTTGACTTCTTCCTTCTTGATTCCGGGAAGATCCGCCTTGAAGATGTGGGCTTGTGGGGTTTCTTTCCAATCAATCCGAGTGTTGGCAAAAGCAGAGGTTTCACGAGCAGAAGAGGGGACATTGGCCAATGAGTTCGAAAATGGCAAGCCTTCAAATGGATCCCAAATGTTCAATGAAAAGGGGTCGAAGACGTTGCTCCGGCGACCACCGAAAATGCTTGGAATCAGAGACATGGAGGTTGAAATTTAAAGCAGAAGATATTGGTTAAGAAACAGAGAAATAAGAGAGAATAGAAATGGAATTTGTTGTCTATGGAGTTGCTGGTAATGTTGGTATTGTTTGCTGCTGCTAAGGTTAGCTTCCACCGGGAAGAATGAAACATTTAAATAGGAGGGAAGACGATAGCTTAGAGATTTCCAGAAAAACAATTTCTTGTTGGTGAAGAAGATGACTCCAGGAGCTTCTACTATCTTCCCGACCTATTTGGAATCTTAATCGGAGGCATATGGTAATCAGGCCATTTTTCATGGGCCTTTTGTATGGGCTTTCTTCCATCAAGATTATGATTCATACAACCATCAACAAATATAAAAGTTTAATGTTTCATTTGTAATAATATATATATATATATATATATATATATATATATATAATCAAAATCAAAATTGTGATAGGAGAAAAATAATTTTTTAAATTAAAAAATCTTAATTAAGAAATTGGGGAGTTTACAACAACAGTAAACAAAAAATTATGATAATAAATTGTGTCACTTATATTTTCAAAATTACAAAAAATAGTAAATTTAATGCAATTTCTCTAAGAAACATCCAAACTACACCTACACACTAAGAAGAGGTTGTTTGCCCCTAGGATTAACCCACTTCATATTTGACCCTGATTAGGATTTTTTTAATGTTAGTATTATGATAATACTTGTTCTCACTCCACTTTCTCCTCTTCCTCACATCTCATTCTTTCACTAAGCTCCAAATATTTACCAAGAAGGTTAAGTCAAAGGAAAAACTCTAGTAGCAACCACTACAAAAGGAAGTAACGGCTACAAAAGCTGAAATAATAGTTTATATAAAAAAACGTAGACTATTATAATTTTTAAAATATTATAAGTCACTCCTTGCTCTAAACATCCACGAGAGCAACGTCACAAACTAAAACAAATAAAAAAGTGCTAACTCATCACAAATACAATCTAGAGGTCAAGATATTACTATTAAATGAAGGGAGATCTACTCGTACCTACAAATTTTCTAACTTTGTTTCTGTTATGTCGGTAGTTTTTGGCCTTGAAGGAAAAATCTCGGTCAATATTAACCTTTAGATTCTATTCATTTTCAAATATATGTAATATTTTAAAATTTATACCAAATGTGACTTAATTTAAAATCAAAATTTTCTAACAAAAATTAAGAATTGGGAAATATAGAGGATCTCAATGTTATCTTGAGTTAGATTAAGACCGACGAAATTGTTTTATATATCTGGGTTTTCTCAAACTTCTTTAACAAATTAATTTTGAAAAAATGGGGAAGATATAAGAAGAGAATCGAAGATTTCAAGATGAAGACATTGTTGTAGAGATGGTGGAGAGAATTTGCAAGAACTTTTTTTTTTTTTCTTGTAAAAAATGGGACAAACGCTCAAAGATTAAGTTTGGGAAACAATGGTGATCGTATTCGAACTTATACCTGTGAAAGTTTGCAATTTAAAAAGAAAGTAAGGCTATATATTTTTTAAAATTTGATAGAAATAGTCCAATTTTGAGAAGGTTTGAAAATTTTGACATATGATTTGAATAAATAGTAGAATCTCTATATTAAGATTTCACCAAGTCAAACCAATCAAAAAAAGGTTAAATGTTTTAGTAAATTTTGCTATGGATAATGACCATGTGTTTGTGTTGTAATAAGTTGTGTCTCTCATCAATGGTTGCTTCATTTTATGAGAATAACCAATTTAGAGAAAAGACGCGACTATTCGAATGACCATAAATAAGTGTTCTTTCTGTAATTTTGTAAATATGAATTTGGTTATTGGTGTTCTATAATTTTACCTTCTCCAAAAAGTAATTCTCTCCATTTTCAAAATCATTGAAGAAAGTTTGATACATCCACAAAGTTTTGTCGTTGATCTTCTGGACATGGTGCTACTTTTAATGAAACGTAATATGTTCTATCCTAGAAAACAATTACTCTCAAACTCGAGTACTAGGGTGAGTAAAATTGTCTTTACCTATTTTTTTTGTATTCCATTTGGAGTTTTCAAATTCTCCTTTATTAGTTTGTTATATATATACACACACACACATATATATATATATATAAATTATATTTAGATTTGTTTCCTTTTACTCAATATCATACTAGCATATTAACTTGGACGACGTTCTAATTTATCTTATTTTGAAGATATGGCTTCACCAAATTTTAATTCAGTTTCTATAACTGGTATTGTTCATGGGGAGAAACTTGACAAATTTAGTGGCGTTGATTTCAAATGTTGGCAATAAAAAATGTTGTTTTATCTCACCATCTTAAATTTGGCAAAATTTCTCATGGAGGATGCTTCCATTTTACCTAAGGAAGAAATGACAAAGAAAAGCAACTTACACTTGACGCATGAAAAAATGAAAAATATCTTTGCAAGAATTACATCTTGAATGGGTTGGACAATATACTGTATAATGTGTATAATGATGCTGATTCAACCAAAAATCTCAAGAATTCACTAGAGAAGAAGTACAAAATTGAAATTTCTGGTTCAAAGAAATTTATTGTCGAAAAATTTTTGGATTACAAAATGGTGGATTCCATAACTGTAATCAGTCAAGTCCAGAAAATTCAGGTAATTCTACATCATTTACATACTAAGAATATGACCTTGGGTGAATCTATCCAGGTGCAACAATAATTGAAAAGGTGCCACCCTCGTGGAGAGATTTCAAAAACTATCTCAAACATAAATGCGAAGCTGAGTGAAAACTTGAGAAAGTTGTGGTTCGACTTGTAATTGAAGAGAATAATAGAAAGGCGCAAAAATGTACTATGGATAGTGCAATAATAGATCTTAAGGCCTACATTGTGAAAAATAAACCAAAACTTGACAAGAAAATGAAGTTTTCTAGTGAAGGTTCGTGTACAAAACAACCACGATTTACAAAAAACTTTGAATGGTAAATGCTACAATTGCAATAAAATGGGACATCAATCTAAGGATTGTCGTAAGCCAAAGAATTTTCAGTGCAAAAATGCTCATTCTCATATCACAAAAGTTGGCAAAATATCAGATTGTGTGTTGTAGATATTGACCTTTGTGCCAGTCATTTTAGAATGCAACATAGTGGAAAAACTCCAAGGAATGTGGGTAGACATTGGTGCTACTCGTCATATATGTGCAAACAAAAATATGTTCACATCATATATGCTAGTTGTCTCTAATGGAGAATAATTATTTATGGAAAACTCTTCTACTTCAAAAGTTGAGGGACAAGGAAAAGTGATCCTTAAATTGACTTTTGGCAAGGAACTCACTCTCAACAATGTGCTTTTGAGCGATGGTCCGTTTCAGTTAAATGTACTCACAGTTGTACCCAAAAGTACTATATTAATAGTAAAATATCTACCTTTTCTTATATCGATTGTTGAGTCATTTGTTTGGCATGGTAGACTAGGACATGTCAATTTCAATTCTTTGAATAAGCTAATTAATATAACTTGATTCCAAAATTTCACTTTGATGCAAATCATAGATGTAAAGCGTGCGTAGAATAAAAAATGTCCAAAACACATTTTCCTTTCAATTGAGAGAATTAGTCAACCTTTAGAGTTAGCTCATAGTGATATTTGTAACTTGAAACTTGTGCAAACTAGATGAGGAAAAAAGTATTTTATTACTTTTATAGAAGACTGCACAAGAAATTGTTACGTTTACCTGCTGAAAAGCAAAAAAATGAGACAATTGATATGGTGCTTAAGCTTTTTAAAAATGAGGTTGAAAATCAGCTAAGCACAAAGATTAAGCTAAGGCAATTATAGAAGTGATTGAGGGAGTGAATATGATTCTCCTTTATGAACAATTTTGCTTAGAAAATGACATTATTCATCAAACTTCTGTTCCTTCTTCACCTTAATCAAATGGCTCAATTGCTGAACAAAAAAATTGAATACTTAAAAAAATGATGACGGAATACTTATAAGTTCACGCTTACCTCAAAATTTGTGGGGAGAAACTTTGTTAATGACAAATAATTACTTATTAAATAGAATACCTCATTAGAATTACAAAATATTTCTTACGAAAAATAGAAAGGAAGAAAACCTTTCATACAAATTCTTAAAAGTGTGAGGGTGTCTAGCATCGGTTGTAGAACCTAAGCCTAAAATGGTTAAAATAAGATAAAAAATTGTTGATTTCATATTCTTTGGTTATGCTAGCCACAATTGTGGATATCAATTTCTAGTTCATAAATAAGATGCAATCAATTTCTAGTTCATAAATTAGATATTTCAGATATACATGTTAATACAATCGATCATGGAATCAAGGAATGCAACATTCTTTGAGAATGTTTTCCACACAAAATGTCTTATGAAGCAAGGTTACAAAAAAACGTTCTCTTGATGCTATAACGCGTGAATCTCACAATAGATCAACTGTGGAGTTAAACAGGGATGAGGAACTTAGACGAAATAAAAGGATGAGAATCTCAAAATCATTTGAGCATGAGTTTTTAACATATTTGTTGAAAAATAAACCTCAAACATTTAAAAAGGCCATATCCTCTAGAGACGCTCCATATTGAAAAGAGGTTAATAGTGAAATCGAGTCCCCATTATGCATAACCGTATTTGAAAACTAGTTCATCTTCGGCTAGAGAGTAAACCACTTGGTTGCAATTAGATTTTTAAACCAAAAATGAATATCCATAGATCACTAAATAAATATAAGGCAGACTTGTCACGATGTGATGTAATTTAATTAAGATTTGAGTTTATATGCATTTTCGTCTTCTTTGTATTAGCTGTCTGCTCTTCCTTCTAAAATATTATTACCATATGTTCTTTTAGTTTGTTCTTCAACAAGATTAAAAATTAAAAGTAGAATGAGAACAAGAAAGAAGAGAAAGGAAACTAAAAAATAGATTCTGACAGCGGAACACCATGTTTACCCTTATAAACCATATTAGTTAGTATTATTAAGAAGTGATAGTTGCAAATATAGGTATTAGATGAAACTCTTACTATTTGTAAGGTTTGTTTTCGTGGTTTTAGTATTATAATATGATTTTCAAATAAAGTTCAAACATGATAATTAATTTGTAAAACTACATAGTTTTAACTATAACTTCAACCACCAAGAGTTGATCAAATTAAACTACAACCATGAAGGGTTGTTTTGCCTTTGACTCCAACCATCAAGGACTAAATCGACCAGACCTCCATCTGTAAAGGCTTGTTAATTGATTTCTTGTCTTTTCATTTTGTCTTACTGAAGTCATCATCATCCATATGTCGATTCAAAGTATTTATCCAAGCTCTAGTATGTGTTTTTATGGTAGAACACATAACACACTTCGGATGACAAGTCCATTGCAATCTCTTGATATATGCTATATTCATGTTCTGTTTCATTATATATGAGCATAATTGTTTGAATGAAATCTATACTCAGATTTCAAATTTTTGTATCTACTATAGTGCTACTGATATCAAATTGGATTTTGTAGTTAGTATCTTTATCTTCAAAATATCTCATCAATATACTACCATCCTTATTCTTAATTTGAGCTTGTTATTGGATTAAGAAAGTGAATAAAAACTGGATGATCAAACCCCAAGTTGTACAGCAAAGAACAGGAACTTAGATTACCCCCATTCTCATCAAACACAGCCAAACACATTTCATGTTTACAAAGTTAATAGGAATTCCAAAACACATCAATAAATTAAAGCTTATTCTTCCACAATTTTTATTTAACAAACATAGAGAGAAGCAGAACCCACAACACAAAACTCGTGAGGAACAATGTGATTGTCTAACCAGAGATGTCAATGGACTTGATCTCAGGCTTCTTCTCTTCCATTTTAGGCACTGTCACAGTCAGAACTCCATTCTTGGAAGCGTGAATGTGACTTATGAGCAGTGAGGGAGAAAAGAAAACCTAATGTCCAGTGAAAAGGGGTCGAAGACGTTGCTCCGGCGACCACTGAAAATGCTTGGAATGAGAGCCATGGTTGCTGGAGTAGAGTTGATGGGGAAGATGGGGAAGATGGTGAAAGCTTATGGTGGGTTTTCTAGTATCTTCTTTTTTCTTCTCTCGTTTATCCATAGTATATATAAAAATAGGGATGAGTAGAACTTTTTGTTTTCAATTCTCACTTATTAGATTTGTTTGTTTTCTATTTTAGTTTTATTACAATTTGTTTTTTATTTATTATTTAATTTGAAATTAATTATTAGTGAATACGTGAGTATTAATAATTTTAATTTTTTTTCTCTTATTAATTATATAATTAATATTTCTCTAAAACCATTCATATATCTCTTTATCTTTCACCTATTCACATTCTCTCATGTCATATTAATTGTTTTGTATTTATTTCAACCTTTCCAATTCTTTTCATTTTCAAATATTTAGCTATAATATCACATTTTTTTTCTTTTCTATTCATACTCACAAGTCATAACAAAAAGTTAGGGAGTGAAGAAATTAGTATTCCAACAAGTTCAAATGAAGATTTGTGAGTCAATGTCACAAAAGCCTACGAACCTTCATCAATTTTTGTGATGCCTAGGAACAAGCAATCAACCCAATAAAAAAGATGCAGAGAAATTGATGAGAACTCAAGGATGAAGAAAGTAAAAGTGGGAGACTAAAAAGAGAACGACCAGAGACTCAAAAACTTCATTTTTTTAAAAAAAATGACAAAGTGGCATGACGACAACAAAGAATTATGTTTTTCAATTTTTAATTATTGTTTTGTAATTAAATATTCTTTTGATTATGTAAAGATGTAGAATGTGTTTACCACAATAGTATATTATGGATCTTACAATTGAGGGATTAAAGGGGGAAAAATTGTCTTCTCTATTTGTATTATTCAATGACATATTTGCATTTAAATTTAATTATTCATTTCAAAACAATAATTAAATTATAATTCTTGGGAAAAATTTTAAATAATTGTACTTCTTGAATATGGTAGAAATACATAAAATATATAAAATTATCACAAATGTCCAAATAATAATCAAGTCAACCTTGATGCCCAAAATTCCAATCCATTTAAATATTTGATATGTAATTGGTGCATATAAAAAAGCTCTACTCATCAATCTAAAGTTTGATTGAATTGATTGTTCCATAGTCATACTATCAAATTCATTATATATATTTGTTAGCTCATTCGATTTATATACACATATAGCATGTCTTGAATAAGAGATCTCTACATAAATAAAGCTGAAAAATGTATTTTAAAAAATCATGAGTAAATAAATATAACTTCATACTGTTTGTGTGAAAATTTAACGTGCATAGTGTCACAGTCGTAGCGTTTCAACCTCGAGACGGACGATTGTGCGGCACTTGTTCTAACTCACGAACAAGTCAGCCGATCAAAATCCAAGAGTTGTGGGTAACGTCGATGTATGTCGTAACCTTCCTTCGCGTTTTAGGGAAATTTTATTTATAAAACGCGGGAAAAAAAGAAATACATTGAAATAGACGTTACAATAAGCATTAAAGACTGTCAGTTGCAAGGAAAAAGGGTTGCTTGCAAAGAGTATAACTAATGCTTGGGCGAGGATTCAACTGGTATGCCTCCCCTATAGTACATTTTGAATATTTTCTTCTCTGGCAGGCTTGCATACGGAAAATGCCGAAACGTCACACCCAAGCTTTATGACCTAGAATGGGAAGCAAACACCTAAACTAGTTATGCAAAGTAAAGATGGGATAAACTGGGGGTAATCGGAGCATATAACCAAAGGTAAACACACTTTGGAAAAATATGTCCGTGACACATAGCACGTGTTACCGACTAGTATCCTATAAATTTCTACCACTTTCTATATCGATTTTGTGCTTTTTCTTTTTATTGAATGGGTGAATTTGTTACTAATAAATTTAGTTTGGAAAACAATCTATTCAACAATTTTCGTACTTAAATTATTTTATTTTCAATTACTATATTTTATTTAGTTTGTATAACAATTTAATGGTCATTAGGATCTTAATTGATGGCCTTTTTAACCTAATATTCGGCCAAAATGATTCTTTAAAACTCAATTCTAAATATACGTAAATATAATAGTATCATAGTTAGATTTTTTAAAAGAAATTAATAATAACTACGATGTTGTTTCTAGAGAATCCATAAACCAATCCAATTCATAATTTTTTTATTTTGACGATACAACGCAACCTATAAAATTTTCATTTGACAGAACATAATCCAATCTAAATTGTATGGATTGGATTGAGTTGATAGATTTCTATTTTGTGACGGAGAGTACTCTTTTCTCAAGGAAAATTATAAATAGATTTGGGTGAGCAATGAGTTCAAAAACAAAAAGGTTAAAAACTTAATAATGACAACAAAAGATTGAAAGCTCACTTAATAAAAAGACAACTTAAAGTTGTCTATGTTTTTTATTTATTATATACTGAATACCCTAAAGTGTAAACGACAAACTAAAATAAAATTATTTTGAGCAGAATGTTAAAGATCTTTCTTCTTTTAGAAGTACATATTATATGCATACCACTTTATTTCTTCTTAAAATGAACCCTCCTTGACATCAATGGGTGAAAAACATCCTATTTGAAAATCATTTTACAAAATCAAGCCATTTGGAGAGCCAAAAGTTGTGCTTGAAAAATTATTAATGATGTAATTTCTACTTATATTGCTCGATCATATTTGAAGACAAATTGGCTCTTGTTGGTTGTTTTTTCTTTTTGCAAGAGTCTAAAAAGAGTTTACTAGTCTCACTATATGGTTGTGTAAGTCGTATCAAAAAGTGTGATGTGAATATTTTTCAAACTTATTTTGGCTCTTTTGCTTCTAGTAGGTAAGAGACTAAGAGTAGCAAGCTTTGGAAGATGATATTTTGAGGGCCATTATTATTACTATTACGTGGAATATAATATTTAGAACTATAGAAACATCATTCTCAACTAAGCTCATTGTAATAAAATTAATATCATTTTCATCAATATAGGTCCCCTACTTCATCGAGATAAGAGAGTCGTGGGAGTCAAGAAAGTTGTTCTCTTCAAGCGATTTCCGCATAAAACTCTATGCTTTTCTAAAATTGTGAGAAACAACTAACAATTTCAGGTGACTTGTGCATGACTTGCAAGTCTCCTATTTATGTCAGGTATACATGATGATATCCACTCAAGCTTTAAGAGGTGGAATTTGTTTCAACAACTTATAGTTGAATATGTAGTTCAACAATTATCATTCACGTTCTAAACAAGTCATTGACTAATATGTATTTTTTGGAGCTATGTTGGATCTTACAAATTAGAATGAGTGATATTAATTTTGTTAAGTGTGTAATCACTCTTGTAATTTGTCGCCCACTCCTTAGCAAAAGTAGTTCTCACTGCTTTCATTGAGTTCTTTTTGTTTACGTGGCTATCTTTCTCTAAAATAAAGTATGGTTTTTGCATTTTTTTTTAAAAAAGCATAGGCAATTTTTCTTAAAAATAAAATTGTTCAATATATTATTGTAATTACTTTTTTTAATCAATATTTTAGTATTACTTGAAACAGTTAATAAGTCTTTTAAATTTTTTTTTTATTATTATGGCTATTATTTTTTCTTAATTATTTAGGAGGAGGTAAATTACTAAATCAATGTGTAAGATTAGTTGTGAAATTAAGTCCATTAATTTTTTCCAAAAAAGTGATATTAATTTTAATTCCATTTTGCATGGTGTGTAGAAGGTTGGAGAATATTATGGAATTTTTCTAATCTAAATAAAGGAGAAAAGAAAACGAATGAAAACATATGAGAAAAGTCTGGAAATATCTCAAATTCTCTATTTCCATCCTATTTAAGTCCTTCGTATTGCCCCGTCATAGGCAGCAAACAATAACTCATATATTTCACTCAACCATTCACATTTACCCACTCTTTTCACAGCCAAGCTTTCAAAGAAACCAACAACACCATGTCCCTCATTCCAAGCTTTTTCGGTGGTCGCCGCACCAACGTCTTCGACCCCTTTTCATTAGACGTCTGGGATCCATTCCAGGGCTTCCCATTTTCTAACTCACTGCCTAATCTTCCTTCCTCTGCTCCTGAAACCTCTGCTTTTGCCAACACTCGCATCGACTGGAAGGAGACCCCACAAGCCCACGTCTTCACAGCCGATCTTCCTGGAATCAACAAACAAGAAGTCAAAGTTGAGGTTCAAGAAGGCAGGGTTCTGCAGATCAGTGGAGAGAGAAGCAAAGAACAGGAAGAGAAGAACGACAAATGGCATAGGATTGAACGAAGCAGTGGGCAGTTCATGAGGAGATTCAGGCTGCCTGAGAATGCCAAAGTTGATGAGGTGAAAGCCAGTATGGAGAATGGAGTTCTCACGGTGACAGTGCCTAAAGTGGAAGAGAAGAAGCCTGAAATTAAATCCATTGAAATCTCTTGTTGAAGTTCTATGTTTGTCTCTGTTTTTCTTTTTCTGTTTACTCTATGATCATGTTTTATAAATCTCCTATGCTTTAAATTTCACTTTGGATTTTACTATCTTCTACTTATTAATAAAAGTAAACAATCTTCTTTAATAATTATGTTTTTATAGCAAATTATCGACTAGACACGATACATATATAAGCTTACACATACAGAGATGACGTTTTAACCAATGGTATCTCTCTGCCGTTTACAAAGCAATCGAATATCGTTAATCATTCTTTCCAAATCACAATAAGACGATCCACCTTCTTCCACACTTGTAATAGCCGATTCTGCCATTTCAATAACAGAACCCATCAATTCATTTTTCCTATTTTCCATTACATCATTCACCATCTTTGTCACTGTTTCTCTGTTGCAAACATCCTTCATATCCAACCCAATCTTCCAAACGTCACTCACGTATCGGCTGTTCGTTTGCTGATCCGCAAATTGAGGCCAACAGATCATCGGCACGCCGGCAACTATGCTCTCTAAAGTCGAATTCCATCCACTGTGAGTCAAAAACGCTCCAATGGCTTTATGGGCCAACACCTCCTCTTGCGGCGCCCAATCTACTATATAACCTCTTTCGTTTGTCTTCTCCTTCAAGTCCGCTGGGACTCCATCTTTTCCGGCAAGGGAATTAGGCCGCATAACCCACAGAAACCGCTTCCCGCTATTCACCAATCCATGCCAGAACTCCCTAAATTGATCATCACCGATGACTACAACGCTTCCAAAGCTAACGTAAATGACAGATTTAGGCGGATGATCGTCAAGCCATGCCAAGCAGCTCCGATCCACCTCCCAGAGGCCATTAGAAGACACTGATGACGCCGGAGATATCTCACCGGAAAGCCTGGTTTTCAGGTGGGCGTGGAGAGGTCCGATAGCATAGATATTTGAGCATCGACTTCGAAGAGACGACAAAATCGGTCCTTCCAAATCATTAAACGTGTTGAATATCAGAGCGCGGGATTTAAAGCTTTGTATGGTTTGTGTCACGCCGTGTTGAAGACCTGGATCAAATGGGTCTTCCAGTCGGCAGAAGCTTGGGAGATCCCTGCATCGGAGAACATTTTCCATCCCACCCATACCGCTGATGATTCTATCCATATCTTCTTCCCCTGAATTTCAACACAAATCAATTAATTAGTACAAGCAGCAAACGAACTGGGGGAAATTGCAAAATAGATCATTGATTCCAATACCTTTAATCGGAAGCTGACCATCTTCAATGAGTTTGGGAACAAATGAATAAGCCGAGAAAGAACAAGCACTAATCGTTCGGAAACTGAAAACAGGGATGTTAGGATGAGCGTCAACATCGACGATGAAATTGAAAAGCCCATCAAGAATTATACAAGTGGGAGTCGGACCGAATTCACCGGAGAGCAGCATCTGCTTGAGAAGGGGCATGGTGATGGATTTCAAACTGTCGATCAAGTCAGAGAATTTGTCGATGAGGCGATTATCGAGGCCATCGGTGATGGTTTGAAATTGGAAATTGGGAAATCGAGAGAAACGAGATTGAATGTCTGTGTGGAGAGTGAGTTTTTGGTGAATTCGGAGGATATTAAGGAAGGTGATACGGAGGCCGGAGAGGGTAAGAAGCTCGGCGAGTTTAAGCATAGAGTTGACGTGGCCTTGAGCTGGGAAGGGGAAGATCAGAACATGAGGCTCCATTTCTCCGTTCTCCATCAGTATCCACTTCTCACTATGCTGCCTTCTATTTCTAGTTCGATTGTATATACTTTTTCAACTTCAGCCGTTTTGGGAGTAAAAGTAAAGGAAAGAAAATGATTTCTTTTTCTTGTTTGGTCCACCAATTAAAGGGAAGAGGAAGGAATACAAATAATCCTCATTCTTTCCTATTTTCATCATTTATTGCTCCACTTTCTCCCTTAATACTTTCATTTCCAACATAATCTTCTCTTTCTTCTTCCCACCCCAGACAAAATACCAATCCCTCTCATGTTCTTTATTTCCATTGCATTCGCTTCCTCTTCTACATTCAATCCATAAGTGATTCTCTCTTCATGATCGCACTTTTCCTCTCACCATTTTGTCCAAATTTATTTTCTCAAAATCCATTTTTCTTTCAACCGATTTCTCCATATGTGACGGTTTTTTTACCCTCTTCGGCACCCATCTCGTTTTTCTCCATCCTTCAATATCATCTTCTTCACGCTATTTTCATCTACACCCATTTCTTTAACTTCACATTTTTTCCTGTTGTTCGTCGATCTCTCTGGTGTCCCGTAGGTGAAGATTTCATTGACGGACCACGTTTAGAAATAAAACGACCGCCTTCGATACCTTATCTCCGGTTGGTCATTCATTCATTGACTCTGATGCCTTTTTCCTTCTTATTAAGGAAACAAAATTAATGAATGAAAAAAAAATGTTGAAAATGAAAAGTAAATGAAAACAACGTAATCCACAATTTGCTATTGTATAGGATTGACTATACCAACTATAAATACAAGTTTCTTTTTATATCCCTTCACTCATTGTATTTTATTTGCCGTACAACTTGAACAAACATATTTTACATAAATGAAAAAAAAATAATATAATTCATTTGTGTTGTTTATGGCATGTACCGACCAAATTTTTTCTATATAAAATCAATTTAAAACTAATACATATTTGTTGTGTATTAGGGTTATAGTAGAAATGAAATATAAATATGATTTTAATACAATTTTCCGTCATATTTGAAAACAATATGAATAAAATAAATAAGTTTAGACAAATACAAAATATTATAATAATACTACCATTTTTATTTTGTATTTGGTTTACCAAAAACAAAAAGAACATTTGGTAAACATGAAAAATGATTCAATTTTTTTTTCTTGTGGTGGTTGCTGGAGAGAAAAACAAATATTTGTCACAAATTAAAACAAACAAAAAAACATATTTTTCATGTACTAAATTTACCAATCAAATTGAACTACAAAACGAAAACAAATAAAAAAATAAATAATAGAATTTTTTGTGAATTGAATTTACAGTACATGTTTCAACACAAATAGAAAAAAAAAACTTCACTCTTGAAAGTGTGTTGGGTGTAGGTTGTAGTATAAAAAGTATTTATACAAAATCAACAAAAAAAATTAATACATTTTTTTTATCAACACCTGAGTTGCGGAACAATCTAACTAAAAGATGATTTTGAATTGGTTGTAGAGGCTTTACAGTACAAACAACAGAAAAATTTATACGAATACAAAAGATATTAGTACATTTTTCATTTTGTATTGGGTCCACAAGAAAAAAAACAAGAATGAAAGTCATTCTCTACGAGAAAATAATCCAATATTTTTTCTCATAGAAGTTGATGTACAAATAAAAATATTTACACATGAAAAAAAATATAATTTTTTTTTTGTTATAATCCTTCTCTAAAGAAGGATTATAATAATTTTTTTCTTCCCTTAATCTCCATTTTCTTATTTATTTTCTCTTGATTCCACTTGTACTTGATTGTGAGGTTTCTATCCAAATCACAAATGTTACTTTTGTCTAACCACTTTTCTAACCTTTCACATTATAGAGACTAAGGTTGCTTTTAAATATTTCCAGGGAGCACTTAGCATTCAAAGTCTAAATTTTAGTCACTTCCAGCTTGTAATGTAATACAATCAAAACTTTATTTGGTTTGCACGTTTTGGGTCTGATTATAACACCAATAAGAAGATGTATTATCGTGCGAGGGTTATGGATAAATATAGGAACATTATGTAACTATCCCTAACATATTATTTATGATTATCCTTTACATATTATTCCTGCTTTCTGACATCCATGTAAGAGATTCATCAATAATTTTATTTATCGTTAAAACATAAATAAATCAAAGAGAAATAAAATATACACCAAAATATCTATTTGAATCACTAATTAGGGAAATTTTTTAATAATGTATTTTTAAAAAATAATGACAAAACTAGGATAGGCGAAAAAGTAGTGTAAAAACTACAGTAGCGAAGTCGTGTATCAGGTACACGGTTACACTAAATTATGGACTGGGTACATGCCTACGAGCCGAAATGTGACTATTGTCATGTACTTGCTACATGATTTTTATCAATACTCGGTACACGACTTCGCCACTTTATAACCTAGTTGTCGAGCCTTCTGCCTTCCTTTAATATTCTGTCTTACATCTTGCCTTCTGCATCCTTCAATCTTTACAGAAACCTTCCATCTTTTATAAATATTTAGCAATCCTTCAATCCTTCACTGAAAATCAACAACCAAGAGCATATGTTTATTTGCTTGTGGTTTTAATATTTACCAAGTCAATCATTTTGTTGTAAAAATAATTTAATTTAGGTTTGTTATTTGATTTTAGTAAAAACTATTTAATTTTGTTATAAAAATTATTTGAATTTAGGTTTGTTATTTGATTTTCTTCTTATTGTTTGATTTTAGTTATATCACTTGATTTTAATTATATTATTTGATTTTAGGGGTAAATATTATTGATTTTGTTGTAAAAATAATTTGAATTTAGGTATGTTATTTGGTTTAAGACAAATTATTTTTAATTTTAGGTATGTTACTCAGGAAAATTATTTGATTTTAGGTATGTTTCCGAAAATTATTTGATTGATTTTAG
The DNA here is from genome assembly GCF_000004075.3 of Cucumis sativus. NCBI lineage: Eukaryota > Viridiplantae > Streptophyta > Magnoliopsida > Cucurbitales > Cucurbitaceae > Cucumis > Cucumis sativus. The sequence continues at coordinate 5,335,003 of NC_026659.2, read as the reverse complement.
GTATGTTATTGATTTTTAAAAATTTATTTGATTTATGGAGAATTTTGATTTTAGGTATGTTATTTGAATTTTGATTTTAGGTACATTCAGGGAGTTATTATGCTTTTGAAATTTTGTTGCATAATTTGGACATGTAATATTTTTAATTCATCATTTGTATGTAGTTAAACTTTTCTTTTTCATGTTATTACAGCAATACATTTATACATTTATGTAGCACTCCTAAAATTAACGAAATTTTAAATTTAATTATTTTAGTTGAATTTAATTTTATAATGTAATTATTTGGGTGGTATTTTAGATAATTGAAGTTGAATTTGTGGAAATTAAGATTAATTAAGTATTTATTTAAAGAATATTTAATTAATGATTGAAATTTAAATTTTTGATATGGTTATGAATTTGATAAAAAAAATTGAATGATTTTGGTATTTTAATTTGATGAGATTTAAAGATATTGATGAATTATATATATATATATATATATATATATATATATATAATTAATTATGTCATGGAAGATAAGAATAATTATATTATTGAAAAAATATAATTATTTAGAAAGATATTATTAAGATTTTATATTTAAATTTGGAGACGAAATAATAATTATATTAGGAATAATCCTAATAATATAATTATTAAGTTATTAGGTGTGATTTTTGGGAAAATAAAAAGAGGAAAAGTGATTAGTTTATTAGATATTGAATGAAGAGAGAGAATATGGTTGCTTTTGGAAGAGAAAATGGAAAAGTTAGATATTAGGAAAAAGAAATAATAATAATATTATTATTATAAAGAAGCCTTCGGTTTGCATGCAATTCATCTTCTTCTTCTCTTCGCCATGCAAACCCTAGCCGCATGTCACTACTCTTCTCCGTTTTGTTTCTTCATCCGCTGCTTGCTCAGACTGAGTCAAGGACTGTCGCCCAACCGAGAGCAAGGTCATTGGTGTTGCGACAGTTCGGTATGCTGCAAATGCAACCAACATTTAGCTTGACAGACTTACACCAAATTGATTTAAGAGGCAAACACGATGAAGATTGACATCAAATCCAATATGTAGAGTATATCATAATGTGGCATTCACAAAGTGATTTTCGTGCACAAGAAGTAGCAACACACGAGTCAATGTACTATTTCATATGACTATTTTTTCTGGTACTCGCCAATTACAAGATGTTTTAACACACCTGAAGACGCTTACTACTATTACATGTTAAGAATGTTTTATAATTTTATAACATGCACATTATTTAATTATTATTTGTAATCTTTTCAAATAATTTTGTTCAAGATGTACATGCTTACTCGATTCAACACAATTTACAAGATTTGAGCTCCATGTGTGATCAAACCTTGAAAAATACAGAAGAAATTATTTAGCAAACAAGACGGAATCAATGTTGACGACACAAATTGAAGATGCATCCGACGTAAACTACGATGACAAGATGATGATTCATAGAGGAAGGTCAAGATAATGGTTCATTTGTAAATCAAATTTTTAATTCATATAAATTTCAATTTTAAATGTAAAATGGTACGAAAATGCATTTTTATTTCCAAAACTATGACCATACTAAAAAGTATTCCTTCAAAGCTTAAAGGAAAAGGTTACTTAAAAATATACAACTTTTTTTATAAAAGGAAAACTTAAAAATCTTATAACAAATCTCATACCATTCTAATTCAGTGCTTCCAAGTTGTATGACACATCATTCAACCATGCACTAAGTTGTCACTATGGTTTCAAAATTTAGATCATATTTTGATTAAGATTATGGATGAACATTTTGATCATGATTTCAAAATTAAGTTCCATGACTAATAAAAATATATTGATGAACATTTTCATAAATAAAAATTTAGAAAATCTTGTTATTAATGATAATATTCATATTGAAATTAATATACATATGATATGTCATTGTGTTTGATATGTATTTATAAAAAAAAATCAGAAAATTAAAACAACATTCCGAAATCATAATTTAACTTAAATACAAGGACTAAAGCTGAAAAAAAAAAGATAACAAGGACGATAAAGTAAATTAAAGTAAGTTTATATTGAAAAAGAAGGCAAAATCTGTCCATGACACGCTGTTGTTTTGTCTTTATCCACTCTTTTTGCACGCTCCCATTGACATCATTCACAATTTCCTTTTTCCATTGCACGAATATCTTCTAAATTGTTACTATATTTCTTAAATCGGAAAAAGTAAAAAATTTAAAAGTGGATAAACGTTTCATAACCGTGACTGCTATATGATATTATTAATTATCTGTCATATTCATAATATGAAAAAAAGATGTGTATATTCTGTTTTTTCTAATTTTTTATCTGATGTAATTTTCTATTTAATTTATTACATTTTAAAGAAATTAAATCATAATTTCCACTTTCTTTAGTTAAGTCACGTTTCACATAGGTCAAATTAGTGAAAATGAACTCATGTGGATCAATGCTTCATTTTTTTAAAAAAACTAAGTTATTATTATAATAGTTTGACCATCAACCCTATTTTTATCATTTCTTCACCTACTACCTTATTTTTGTTTTTATTTTCCAAAACTACCATATTTTATAAATTAGTCCTTGATTTGATGACACACACTATAAATATTAACGTCTATTTTTATAAAATTGAGATCTTTAACATCTTGATCAACGATGGAAAAGTAATAGTAATGAGATAGTTTTATTTTTATTAAACCCTAAACTTGAAGCATTATTCAACAGGTCTTTTAAAAAATATAACAAATCGATAAAATATTTATACTGTACAGAACAATTTTGAAAATGAAAAAATGTCATAAACCACAATGAGAAATACAAAAAAATGTGTCGAGATTAATTGGGTACCCAACGTGTGTAATATATTTAGTGGACGATTGATAGTTTAGATTTGACTATTTTTTCCTACATTATCGTTTATATTTGATCAAATTTAATCGTTTAAATTTGGACTCAAATTTAAATAATTTTTTAAATATCTTTTGGTATACGACCGCTTAGATTTGATCATTTAAATTTGGGACGGATTTTTTAAAGATTTTTTTGGTACACGTTCGTTTAGATTTGATAGTTTAAATTTGGGTAGACAAATCTCAATAAAACTATCTTTGGTACACAATTGTTTATCTTTGGTACACAATTGTTTAAATTTGGGTATTTAAATCTCAACGATTTTTTTTCAAGATTTTTTTTGTATACGATCATTTAGATTTGGTACACGGTCATTTATATTTAGTATACGATGTTTATATTTGATTGTTTAAATTTGGCTGCCTATACGATTTTTCTAAGATTTTTTGGTACACACGATTGTTCAGATTTAGCTATTTTGGTACACGATCGTTTAAATTTTGTTATCCAATATCCAAATGATTTTTTCACGATCTTAAACAACAAAATAACATTTTAAAAATAAAAGAAAAATTACAGAAGAAGAAGAGAAAAAGACAATGGAAAGGAAAAGGAAAATTATATAAAAAAGAAGATGGAATGAGTAAGCAAACATAAATATTTTGAAAAATTGTAGTAGAAAGGAAAGGCAAACAAAAATAATTGAAAAAATTGAAACAAAGCAAATTTAGAATATTTTTTTTAAAAAAATGGTCAGCTTTATAGGCTTTTTCATTTTGTCATACAAGCCATAGATATTTTATCGGTTGGGTAATTTTAATTTATGGGAATAATAATTAAGGATATAGCAACAGTTAAAAAATATTGCAAATATCCATATCGTTGGTTGGGTTTGTAATTGATAGTCAGCTTTAGTGCATTGAAGTTGCTAGGATGCCACAGTTTTTTTTTCAAAATTGCATTGTTATAATTCTAAAGATCAACTGGTTTATTTTGATATTGTTTGTAGAATGATTGAAGTCATATCTGTGAAAGCTAAGTGATTGTGTACATAGCCAGACGATCGTTGAAAGTTGAAGACTGAGAAAGCATTCAGGATTTCTTATTTAAGTCTTGTATTAGGATCTTGTTTCATGTACTCTTATAAAATATATACATAAACACAATATTAAGATTTCATTTTATGTATACACATGTAAAAGACAAATATTATAGTTTCTAAATGAATATTAATTTCATTGATTTGTTGGCCTGAAAAAAAATATTTATCTACACAAATCGATGTCAGTTTATAAAAAATGAACAATAATACAACAATTAAATAAAAATAAATTTGTTAAAATGGACTAAAAACCAAGGTTTTAATGTCGTTTTAAACCGACATTGTTGGCCTCTTTAATGTTGATTTTAAGGCCAACCGACATTAAAGACCTTCAATAACACCATAAAAAATGTCGGTTTAAAAACGACATTAAAGGCCTTTAATGTCATTTTTAAACCGACATCCATGAGGCATTTGATGTCGTTTTTAAACCGACATTATGAGGCCTTTGATGTCGTTTAAACCTACATCAAAGCAAAAACAACATTAAAGCCCTTTAATAATGCTAGCATAGATGTCGGTTGCCAACCAACATTAAAGGCCATTAATGTCGGTTTTAAATCGGCATAAAATGTCAAATTTCTTCTAATAATAGTAAAACTATAATGATAGACCAATATTTACGACATCGTTTATCGGTGATAGACTTCTATCATCGATAGAATTTGAAAATTTTTGCTATATTTGCAAATTTTTTAAAACGTTGCTATATACTTAATTATTTTGAATCTAATTGCTAAATTTGAAACTATCCTTTTATGAAAATTAACCACTGTTAAAGCTATTAAATTGTAATTACTGAAGTCTTTAAATAGTTTATACAATCAAACCAAAAAGATATGGAAGCATCGTGGGAAGTTGAGAATCATGGAGCAAGACGATCAAAGCAGAGCCTCATGTTTTGATGTTCCCTTTCCCAAGCTTAGGTCATGTTAACCCAATGCTTAAACTTGTCGAGCTTCTTTCCCTCTACAACCTTCGCATAACCTTCCTCAACATCCACTATCTACCAACACCTCTTTTTCTTCACTTAATTTCCAATCTCGTTTTTCTCGATCCCCAAATTTTGATTCCAAACCATCATTAACGACCTTCACTATTACAAAACTAACAATACTTGACGTTGGTAGATTTGAAATACTTGGCGACTGTCAAGTAACATACAAAATGTCAAGAATAACAAAGAGTAGAAAAAGACATAATTTTTTTTTTTTTAAATACTTGACTGGTTAAAAGTGTTAAGTTTAATTGTAATTACTTGACATTTTTTAAATCTCAACTAATATATATTTTCACCATTTTTAAAAATTAAAAAAAAAATCCTCTTTTGATTTTTACAGATTTCCCTTTTTTCCTTACTTTTCTAAAAACCCTAAGTTTTCCCCCAATTTTTTCCCTCTTCCCCGATTTTCTCCCATCACCCAATGATAGGTTTGTGCGTACGTTCGTCTTCTTTGTTCTTCAATGTCTGTTTGTGCGCGACCGCCTTTCCGTTCGTCAGCTTCCAATCATCAGTTTGGCTTAAACTAAGTTCGTCAGTTTGTCACCGTTCAATCGTTGGTTCAGCTTCCATTGTCAAAGTTCATTTGTCTGTTCGTGCACTCAAAATCTTTCCCTATTCTAGACGTACGCCAGTCATTCATTTCCTCCACAGGCATCGTACGCGGCTGAGAATAGCCACCGTCTCACGCACAAGCAATGTTTCAATTGGAAGTGTTATGTCTATGATGAGATCCACCTCTGCAGTTGCTCTTCGTGGCCTAAGGAGGTTCTCTCCCAGAAGTTCAATTTCATCTCCAATCAATCAAGCACCGGAACTACCCAACTTCGTTTCTGGCAAGTTTATCTTCCCATTTCTGCTACTTTCTTTGTCTTTTCATTTTGAGTTCTAAGAAATCCCAAGACTTCCTCCTTTAAGGACACCAAATTTTGCTTCACTTGTCTAACCTCAATTATTCTAAGAGAATCTTCTTTGCTTGAACCAACCCTTTCTTCTTTATTGAAGCTCTCTTGATCGTCATTCAAGTTTACTACCCTTTTGTAGGTGCATTCATCTTTCCTTAATTGCATCCAATGATTGATTAACAAAATATTGAAAGAATTGGAATGCAATTCAAAGACGGATAAATTTAAAGACACAACTAAAACTAAACAAAATATGTAAAATTTAATGACTTGGTGATATCAAAGTGCAAAAGATAGTAAAGGTAGTAAATAATAAAGTAATCACGCTATATTAATTGGTAAACTTACATCGATCTTGAAGGTAGTTCCAATCAAGCTTTTTTATATGTTTAATTTCCATCTTTACAATTCTAGAGTAGTCTTCACTAGTCTTGGCTAACCCAATACCCCATGAAAAACTATTCAACGTTTCATCATTTTCAATTGTCATCTCAACTTCTTTCCAATTCAAAACATTGTACATGTGTTTGCACTAAAGAAAACATTCTAAATGTATATGCATGTTTACAATTTTCATAAACTATCTCGTCATCCTGTAAAAAAGTTTCATAAAAAAGTTTCTATACTATTTCTCTCTTGATTGTACTCAGATTCTTGAAAATTTCATCTCTCAACAAACTTGGTTTACATGACTAATTGGTCAGTTCTAAGGATTTTGGAAATGGGGCACAACGAAGTCCCATGATCAAATTAAATTCCCACGTTGTAAATTTAGCCTTATAATACCCTTCAAGATAGAACATTAACTGCTCATATGTGCTATCTTTTACACTCAATCGTCCTATAAGATGAACTAGCAATTACCCTTGAAAGTTCTTCATCTCAAATCCAAAAAGAATTGAAATTGACCTTTTTAAAACATATATATTCGGTTTCATGTTGAATTCTTAACCAATGTTTCAATTATATCTATTTTTAAGTTATTTCATAAAAAAATATATGATTTTTAAATAAGATTTACGAACAAATTAAAGAACATGTGGTTTCTTTCAAGAATACATCAACATGCATAGAAAAGAGGAGAAGAGAAGAAGAGATACCTCACTATGTTGTTATCACACCCCACTCCAAAATCACTTTTAGAAACTAAGTGGAGGCGTGCCTAGACCTTTATTGCGTTTTTCTCGAGAGGTAACGCGTTAAATGCCTAGTAAGTGAAACATCCTACTTAGTTTGCCCTTTTGCAAGGTCTTTGCCTCAGAATTAGACTTCCTTAACTTAGTGGAAAATTTTAACTTTTAATACTTACCTTGTTGTCTAGTTCAATTACATAACACAATTTGACTTTAACTCTTATGAAACAATTTCAAAAGATAATGATAAATTATTGGAGTATCGAACTACTTCTCTTTATTAACTTAACACTACTTTACAAGTATGGACATTACAATTACGACTCTCGAACTCTCTTGGCACGGATACTTGACTACCACTTGCTTAATACATATATCCTTTGTTGCCTACAGTTCGGTGTTACATGTCCTTTGTTGCCTACAGTTTGGTGTTACTTCTTTAGATGATTACTTAAATGTGTGAGGCCTTCTTTTCTTTGGCTCAACTCTTCGACTCTTTTGCTCTCTAAGATTAGATCCAACTTCTTATCATCCTCTTCTTTCTTTCTTCTCGCCTCTAATGTTGCTCTCTATACGGGGTACCTTAGAGGTGTAAGGGTAGCACCTCCTCCTCTACCTAGGTTGCCCAACTACCCTTCTTAGCGCATCACATTAGGGTTATTCTCGTATACAACTGCACATTTACTTTGACCACGACATCTGGCCTGCTCACCTCATCGTGTAAAATGAATATCCTTTCTTTCCATCTCTCCTGACACTACTTTTTAAGGATGGATAGTTTGAGGCGTGAAGACTCTACTTCTTCCATTACCTCTGACATTCAACGACCCATCCTAAAGATAGCGTTTAAGGCTTTTCTTTCCTTGACTCAGTCCTTTGGCTCTCTCACCTCCTAGGCTAGGTATTGCCAACTGCATTGTGGTACTCGTCTTTTCTTAGGATTGAGCATTTCACGTTCATGAGCAACCTGCCTTCCAAATGGCTCCTTAGGTGCAAGGTAAGATGACACGACTCTCATACCGTATGAGATTACCAAACATCTCAGTCTCCCCATCTAATTAACTAGGTTATGCGGCCTCAATATTGGTCTTGGCATGACCTCAGTGCCTAACAACCTCATCGTGTAGCAATGCGCCTTGTTCTCTTTTGCCACCAAGTGAAACGCTTCGCGTTGAGGTCTTCGGGGGTTTAAGACTCCTTTCTTCAACCCTTTCTCATCGAGTCATCAACATCCCAACTCGAGGGTAGTTCTTCGTAATCCTTTTCTTTCTACTTTGCTAAATATTGCTCATTGTGGTAGGTACCTAGAAGTGTAGAGACACACCTTAGCCCTTTGCCTCGGTTTTCTAACTAACCTCTCGTAGCGGACCGCACTTGGAGTTCCCCGTTCTCTGACTTAACTCTCTGACTCTCTAGCTTCCTAAGCTTTGCTTTGTCTGCCTGAGTATTGTACTTGCTTCCCTTCTCAGCTTAGTCACACACGCTGAGGAGGGATGCACTTACCCACTGGCACCTCAGGCGTAATAGAAACTTCCATAGTTAATGTGCCATGTAAGACTACAAAGACACCCTATGTTCCTTCCTTAGCTTGGCTATACATCCTTAGAACAATATTTCGCATGGACTCAACACCTAACAACATATATACACTCAATCTCAATCCCTTTCTTTCTCTGTTTCTAAAATTTTCTTCTCCCTAGCGATTCTCTTATCTTGTCGTTCCACACCTCGAACTTCCTCTGGTCATTTTTCTAAAAAATTCTCACTCCTTTCCTTCCTTTATCTTTGACCCCTCTTTCCTTGATTTTTAGCTCTATTTATAGTGGCCTTCTAGTCTAAAGGTCACTTCCACACTTCACATGCGCCTCCTATCCATTTTTCCGCGTCATGCAGCCAATCCACACCCAACACGTGGTTCGAACATCACTCGACGATTTGACTTTCCATTGAGACGTACACCTTATCTCCTTTGAAAGCCCAACTTCTTTAAATCGCTTGGCCCTCTTTGTCTCCTTGGAAAGCTACAAGTCTTTGTTTATCTTCTTAGGATTATCGTCTAGTCTTGTCAAGAGGGCACCAAAAGCTTCATAGGCATAAGTGCTTCTTCTCACACCACTGTGTCGAACGCCTAACTCTCGACATACCATATAGGCTTCTTCTGGCCACTTATCCTTATCTCGTTGCTTACACATGCAGATATAAATTATACAGTTATTTCTCTTCATGTCACCTTTTTCCTTCTTTTGTGCTCTTCCTCGTGCACTACACTCTTACCCTAGTGATTTCTTCGCAATTATTTTCCTTAACCAGACTTCCTTTTTTGGGGTCAGGTAGTGTACGCATACTCCCTCGTTGTAGGGTCTTTGTCACATTGGTGTTATGTAATTAGGGCCTTACAGTTGCACTACTTATGAAGAAGAGTAAACATTTTACTCACAATGCCCAACAAGAATTTCAAAGTTAACATGATAAACCCTAAAGATTAAAGTTGAAGAGAGGGTAAAAGAAGCTTAAGAGAAAATGAAAAGAAATATTTAAACCCTAAAAATTAGAGAAGGCTTGCATGCAAATGTTTTGATAAAAAGATGGATAGTTTCAACTTTTTTTTTTCAGGCATGTCGACGATTTTCGACTGAATTTTTAAATTTTCCACTTTTGCAATTTAATAAATGTAGTGACATGGATCCTATTATCATAATTTATTTTGCTATATATGCTTGCCTCCTAATATAAGGAGCATAAAGTTGAGGGGGCTCTCCCTTGGTCTATGCTAAATTCGATAGTGCATACACAACTATTAGTTAATTTTGTTTTTAAAAAGGAAAATTACATTAAATGACAAAAAAAAAAAAAAAAACAGCCCACAGCGCAGTTTTCTGCATATCGTGATTATGACAAATATGACAAGTAACTAATGATATCAGACGACAATCAGAAGGTTATCAGAAGGTCATCTCTTTTTAAATTTGTTATTTTTGCAACTTAAAAAATGTAGTGATATGAACCCTATTATCATAAAAAAAAAAAAATTTATTTTTGTAAACATGCGTTAAAAAATATTCAACATTTCTTGGATTTGTACAAAGAATACATACTATATATATTTAATATATATACACGCACCCACTAACTCGTCAAAGGACACACTTGCTCTTAGCCCTTAGTAGCTCCGCCTGTGATCGTGAGTATAGGCAAAGAAATTAAAAAGATAAAGAAAAATGAAAGCATTTGATTGGCTAAGACAGTGCAAAATCAAATGATCGAACTCATTTTCGCCTCAAATTTTTGTTACATATCTTTTCAATATCTAAACTTATTTTCTTTTCCTATAAAGAGATTATTTATGTTTTCTAGATATTATGCTTCCAGCTAATATATCACTATGATTTAATTATTCCTAACACTTAGTTTGATAAAAGTTATTTGTGTTTTAAGAGAAAGAATGAATGTTTTTCAGTTTTTTTTTTTATAATTTATTATTGGAACATTACATAAATGTGATTGTGTGATTTTGGTCAGAAATTATAACTCAACTTATAAAAATTAAGTTTTTTTTTCTTTCTAAAAATAGGATAATAATATAACTTGAGAGTGGAGTTTGAAACTGAGACCTCTTATTAGCTAAGCTAGACATAAAATTTAAATTTCATAAGAACTATTTGACTTTAATATGTTCGACTTAAAGCCACTCAAGTTTTATATGATCTTTTATCTTTATTTTTTAAAAAAAAAATTATTAAAAAATATGCTTAGTTATACATCCTTAAGCGATACATATCTTTGTGTATCTCACCTTATTATTTTAATCATGGTTTGTCACGTTAATTTTTTTTCTTTAAAAACGCATGCATACTTAGGATTTTTATATCATACATCCCCTCGAATGCTTATCTGTTTCTTTAAAACAAAGTGAACGACCATAATATACAATTTATAAACAAAGATAAAAGTAAAGAAACATTAAAAACGAAAAGAATCATATAATGGAAAGAATCATGAAAAAAGCTTCAAAGTAAAAGGCATTCATACAATGTAATGAAAAAATATAAGGAAGCACTAATCAATAAAGTATTAGAGATAAATAAAATAAAATAAATAGTGAATAAATGCTTTAATTTCCATGGCTCATAATCAAGATGCTTAAAAGTCAACATATTGCTGAAAAAAAAACTCATTCTCACACAATACCATTTCTTTTTTTTTCCCCTCATCTTTCAAACACTATAAATTCACCCCATTTAGCTCTTCAATTCTCCATAGATTTCATATAATTTCTTTCTTCTCAAATACAAATCCCTTTTAATCTGCTCATTTTCCCCTTTGTCTTTTCTTTTTGTAAAGTATATTGCAATAATGAATGATATGGGGAAAGTAGTTTCATGCCACACAGTTCGTTCTTGGAAGCAACAGCTCCTCAAAGCCAAACAATGCAACAAATTGGTACTTTTTAATTTTTTTAATCATTTCTTTCAATTAATTTCCTCTCCTTTTGTCGTGGGTATATAACATTGTTTTCAACATTTCGATTTTCGTCGGTATTAGGTCGTCGTGAATTTTACCGCAACATGGTGTGCCCCGTGTCGTGGCATGGCTCCTGTTCTTGAAGATTTAGCGAATAAAATGAGTAATAATGTTACATTTTTGAAAGTGGACGTTGACGAACTCATGGTACTGTAAACCTGTCTTAATGATGACTATGTGAAACTTCTTTACTAGTTAAAGACAACCACATTATGACTGACTGTGTATATTATTTGTTTCTGTGTAGAGTGTTGCCAGTGAGTACGGAGTGGGAGCCCTTCCCTCGTTTCAATTCTTCAAGAACGGAAAATTAGTGGACAAGTTCGTAGGAGCAAGGAAAGATGTTTTGCACAAAACTGTATCCAAACATGTTGCATGAAGCTATTTTTTTTTGTTATTAAAAGTAATATGTGCACGCAGTCCAGACCATGTAGACATCTTCACATGCCTTCTGTATTCAGAAAGAAAAATATTATTAACAACTTGTACTGCTTATATATGTACTTGAGCTAAAAAAATTATCACTTTACAACTTGTACTGCTTATGTACATGAGCTCGAGGATGTGTACCCAAAAATTTTCAGTTTATTAAATATTGCTGCAAATGTAACCAACGTGTTCTTATTGAGATCAATATATTTTAATTTATCCCATCTATTTTAAGGGTTAGAGCATATAAATTCGAATAAAAAAAGGAAAAAGAAAAGGGGGACGATGTTCATAGACTTTAATCTACCATATTAATAAAGAAAAAAAAAACTGAAACCTACCACAAATTGGCGGCCTAATATTTAAAGTAAGAGAATAAATTCCAAAAATGAATGATAATAAAAAAGATTTGAGTATATATATATATGTCAAGTGCAACTAAAAGCAAGTCTGGTAGAGTTAGGTATGAGTTGTTATTTGATGTATCCTCGCCCTTTCCCTTTTTTCTAGCATTATGAGAAAAAAAAGATTATACTATGTCAAAAGTGCGTACAAGGCTGGCTCAACACGAGCATCGCCGTCCTCTAATTCTCTTGTGCAAAAGTTTTGGAAATTGATATTGGCTATTTTTGTTTCACAAAAAATGAAAATCTGTCTGTGGTGTGCTTTGCCTCAATTCTCTTCCATCTTGTAGTTTCTTGCCTCATCGTTCCATTATCTCCAGTTTAAAATACTCTTTATGTCAAGCCTCTGAAACGAGTCTCCATGCTCTCTAAGAATGCAAGGAAAATGCTTAATTTCTACTTAAACATATATATATATATGGATCCTGTAGTCTTCTAGTCTCTCTCTTTTTTTGCCATCAACTATTCTGATGTCATTTCTCTATTTTATATGGCCTGTCAAGTTTTACAACCTTTCCATATCATAATTTCTCATTCATTATGCTTCTGCTAATTGGCACCAACACAATCTTTTTGTTTTCGAGGCTCAGACGCCAACCAAACTTTGATTCTATTTGATGGGCACTGAATTTTAATTTAACTCATACTAATATTGAACTAAAACAACAAAAAACTATCAGAAAATCGGTCGAACCTTGGAATTGGCTGTAAAAGTGCTCATTTATTCTTCTTCCTTATTGAACTATTTCCTTCATGTTTTTGTCATAGGATATTGACATTCTGTTGATTATATTGATTATTGTTTTTTCCTTATTTGGTTAGTAGGTCTTTTTCCTATTAGGGTTGGTGTTAGTTGTTTTTGTAGAAACTATAGAAATCTCACACTCTCTCTCTCTCAGTGTGCTATGCATGGTATTCTCTCATCCGTGGTGTTAAGTCATTGCTCTTATTCACTCTTTGTTTTACGATGAAGACCTAGAATGGTTGAAGATTGACAAGCGGTGGTGGGCAGGCAGAGAATTACTGTGAGGCAGAGGTGTTCAACGTTTGACAAATAATCGCGTGAGGTGTGGAGAATTCATGAGGCCACCCTAGCTAGCGTTTTGTTGGAATTCCAAATTTTTTATTAAAATTACTTTTCAAATATTGTTGACCTTTACAAACCGTCAAGAAAAAAATAGATACTACTCACCTCCGTTTTTTCATAAAAATTATTCACGTTCGAAATTTCAAGAAAAAGTACATATCCGTTGAAGTTTTTTAAACATGAAAAAATGTGTCAGCATGAAAATTCACCTTTTCATATAAAGTTTTGATGTTTTATTTTTTAAGTGATTAATTTTTTAAAGTTTTATTTAAAACTGTCAAGTATCTAAAATCACAAGCGTCAATAGTGCATTGACCCTTTTTCTAGTTGATTGTTGAATCTCTTAATCAACGCTCTTGACAACATCTTATTTAGTTGCTGTTCTACCTCAGACTGTTAAGGAGGCTTCCCATTGGTCATGCCCTCCTGGGATCTTTTAAGATATGAAACTCCGATGTGGCTTTTCGGGATGGTGAAGTGGGTACTGGAGCCATTGTGATGGTAGTAATAGTGTAAAGTGATCGTATGAAGAACATAATCGTTTCTCTAGGACAAGTTTCTGTAGAGCTTATATGGAGACCATAGCTATGTTTCGTGGATTTTCTAATGCTCTCGGGGTTTATTTTGCCATTGTGGATTAAATATGACTTCAAATCTCTCGGTTGGAATTACAAGATACGCCAACGAGATATATAGGATTTCGTTGATGCAATTCGAGAGATCATGACATCTGTGATGTTGTTCTTAGTTTTCCTTTGGACCAACCACAGCATATGAGTTAGCATCTTATATATGCTCGTTTTCGATCTTTAAATGTGTGGCTTGGAAATCATCCTCTATGAGTGGATTCAACTTTCCTTTCTATAAGTTCTCTCCTTAGTTTTTTGCTATTGTACTAAAAATATTAAAACAAAAAGAATGATAAAACTGGAAAATTTAAATTTCAAATCAGATAATATTAAATGAAATATACTACATAATTTACAATTTTAAATAGGTATGAGCAAGCATTAAACTTCCCTTGGAAAAAAATAATAGTGTACCTTACAACGGGATAGTTGCAAATTTAGCCATTAGATGTAAAATAATTAAGTATGTAATAACATTTTTAAAAAATTACAAATATAATAAAATTTGTCAAATTCTATCCATGATAAAAGTCTATCACCGATAGAGCATGATGTAAATATTAATCTATCAGCGATACAAGTCTATCAATCATAGTTTTGTTATATTTGCAATTTTTTTAAATGTTGCTATATCCTTAATTATTATTCTTAAAATGATCATCAATTATAATTACTCTATTCTTTAATATAGTTAAAAGCATTAAAGATTGTTAAAGTTAGTTATATTCAATAACTAACTTCTTTGTACTAAGGAGTTTACACCCGTTATTAAAAAAAATGGTTAAAGGTTTGTTGATAATTAAACTTAACATGTGAGACCTATTTCTAATTTAAGTACAAGAAGAAAAAAAATACGGTTAAGTCTTATGAAAATTTGCATTTTGGATAAGAAGATGTGTTTTGAAGTAACATTTTGCGATAAGAAGTTGGCGTTTGAATCAATCCTAAAAAATAATTAAGAGATAAAAACTTTTATGGTTAAGTATAAGTTTTGCGATTAAGAAGTTAATTTATGAGTTGATATAACTTCATTGTAAAAAATGATTACATATGTTTTAATATGTTTTGCGAAAGGAAGTTTTTATTAATAAACTGATTTGTGTTGGAATTTATGATTTGGCGAAAAGGACTTATCAAAGAGCATTGCGAAAAGAATTTCGTAAAACCTCACTAAGTCTTTTAGACTTACGTTTTGAAAATCTTACCTTCTAGGAACAGACGTTTAGGCCAAGTAGAAATGAAGGTTGAAGGGCTTGCGGCGAGTTGAGAAGGCCACAAGACATTTAAGGGTTAGTTATTTATGTTTGGTCATAGTGTTATAATTGTATAATCTTACCAAACGCTTGTTATTAATAAAGTGTACGTTTTGGTTATGTTATTTATCATATTTAGCGTTTAATTAGGTTGACTACCATTGTGTTTTGAGTTTTGTTGATAGTTTATAAGAAGTTAGGAGTAAGCTTAGCGATAAGACTAGTTGCAAAGTTTAAGTTAATTCGCATCCTATTCCCACTACTTCCTGCGTTTTGGTTGTCTTGCGGATTAGGGTGTGACAATTTGGTATTAGAGCAACACGTTCCTTGGTACCACAACTTGAGGAACAATTTGCAATGAACTCAAAAGCTAGTTTACTTTGTAAACCCTGACATTTCAGTACCACAGCCTAAGGAACAATTTGCAATAGAAAGATTGAAGACGTTAGGAGGCACTGAACTTTAGTGGAACAGCTAAACCAGAAGAAGCTGAAAAATGGCTACGAACATTGAAGAAATGTTTCCACATTATGCAATATCCGAAAGAAAGAAGGGTGGATCCTAGCTATTTTTATTGCAAGAGGAGGTTGAAGACCGGTGGATCTTCAAGGAAAGTAGGTGAGGAAAGGTGAATTGGGAAGAATTTAAGAAAATATTTAATGGCAAATATTTTTCTGTGACGTATATAGAAGAAAAGAGGGATGAGTTTCTCTTTTGGAACAGAGAAGACTCTCAGTTGCAGAATATGAGAGGAAATTCATGGAATTAGCCAAGTACGCCTTAATATTAATCATAAATGAGGGAGAAAGATTCAAGCGTTTTGTAAATGGGTCTGTAGGAAGAGATTAGAACCCCTGTTGTGCCAAATTTTAGTAAGAAGTGATCATGCACAATTGGTGGTGGATGCAGCCCCTGCGAGTAGTAAAGAGTTTTTGAATTAAAAAGATCAAGTTCTGACTCAAGAAACGAAGGAGAAAAAGAAAGTTTGAAGAACAAGAAAGCCAAGACCACTTCAAGCCAATTGGTTAAGCGTAGTGATTATAGGAGAACAATTATTACTTGTTATCAGTGTGGCGAGAAAGGGCATTATAGAAATGAATGTCAAAAACAAGTAAGTTTGGCCATAAAACCAATTACAAAGTTTAAGCTAATTCGCATCCTATTTGTATTTTTGTTGTCTTGCGGATTAGGGGTGACATAATATCTTAATATAAGAGATGATGACTAAACTAGTATAGCAATGATAATTGATATGCATGTATTTTCTTTATTGAGGTTTGAGATTCAAATTTATTTACCCTATATGTCGTTGTACTAAGCAAGAGACATGTATTTAACGTCAAATATTAGTATCAATAATTTTCATTTTGGCCTAAATTTTATATTTTATATTTTTGTCTAAGTTTTTTGAGTTCAAAAGAAAACTTAATTCTATGATCGGGAAAAAGTTAGAATTTAGATCTTACATTTTATAATTAGAATAAAGTCCCTATCATTAATAATTAAAATTTAAGTTTCTATGAATGGTTTGATAAGATGTTCATAAATAGTAGAGACCTAGTTGATTATTTATGAAGATTTTATCAAGCCTCACCAACTTTTAGAAACTAAATTTAAACTTTTAAAATCACATAAACCAATTGTGTAACTTTTCCCTTTTTTTATTTTCAACATATTCATTTTTATCCTAAATTAAAATTTGTGTACTTAACTTCCTTAATTAAGTTAAACAAAATTAAAGAAAAAAAATCAATAATATCTAAATTTGGAAAAGATGTTTTTGTGTTTTCAAAAGCTTAAAATTTCACCATCAAACTTTAAACTAAAGATCAGGCTCTTTAATTTAGTAACTATTTTAGTTTTTGGTTTTTGTTTCTTCTATTTTTTAAATTATGTTCTAAAATTTTTTGTTTATTAAAAAAATCCATATATGTTTGGTAATGATTTAAAAATAAAAATATTTTCTTTCATTTTCAGTTTTCTTTCATAGTTTTAAAAAAAAATTTTCTTGTTTTTAAAAAAAGTGAATTAATTACTAAACACACCACCTAGAAAAACTAAAAACCAAAAATAAGAAAATGAACGGTTACCAAACAAAGTACTTACTTAACATGCATAATTAAATTAAATTTTGAAGGGAAAGAAAAGTCCAATACAACTTTTCTTTGAAATGAATCAATATTTTTGTTGTGCATATGCATTTTTGTTTTTAAAAAGGAGAGGCTCGTACTCATAGGCATATAATAAATGAAAATAAAGCCTCACATACGTAACAAGTAGGTTTGGCATGAGCCCATGCATTTATCTAGAAGATCCTTCAAATTTCATACTAAAACGAAACTTGGGAGTGAACCATCATAAAACTTCCCAAACCAGAGAAGAATCCCTAATTATTTTACTTTATGAAAGATATTTCTCATGTTAGTTGTTATTTTTTCATTCTCTCAATATTTAATTGGTTCATTTAAAATAAATGGTATATTGTGTAAATAAAAAAGAAAACTATTTTGTAAATGGAAAAAAATGTCGAAAGTATATATTTACGAAGATATTAAAATTTCATATTCTAGGAAGACATTAAAATTTCATATTCTAGTAGATATGTTTTATCAACATCAATCACTCTTAAGACCAAATTAGTGGTAGACAATTAGTGATCTATCATTACTATTAGTAGCTACCAATCCAATAAAATAAATAATTTATTAATATTTATTAAAACAAAATCGATATTGTCGAGGAATAATGTGTAAGAAAATGGAAAATAAATATTAAAAGGTAAAAAATGGAAAAGATAAAGCTTTTTTGAAGTATGACGACACCCTTCGAATTTTGCTACATATTGTCTTGTATAGACAAAAAGGAGCAAATGCAATCTAGACTATAGATAATTGAAGAATGACATATATATATATATATATATATATATATTATATATAATTTATATGTAGCTTTTGGTTTTGCGAAGATGTGTCTTCTTGTCTTTTATTTTTTATTTTTTGAAAAAGATGCGAGAGAGGTAAGCAGGTGTACCTCAGAACCCTTTTTGTCTTGTGATATTGTCTAAGAAGAAACACCATTTTTCTACTGTAATAAAAGATGGGAAAAGTAGTGTTAATAGCTAAAGTAAAATGAGGAAAATGATGTTCATATGATCATGCACCGAATTTTGAAGGAAAAAATTCTACGTTAAAAGCCATGAACAATGCACATTCATTAAAGTGAAAATGATTCTTTGGATTAATCTGTCTTTATTTGTATCACATTTTGCACATCCTTAAATTTCATTATAAATTCAGCCATGCAATTCTTCGATAGGCCAACTCATTTTAAACTCACTCTTATATCCTTTTTCTTTCACAGTAGAAGAAGAATTTGCAAAATGGCAGAAATGGGGAAAGTTATTTCTTGCCACACTGTATCCTCATGGAAGCAGCACCTACTCAAAGCCGAACAATGCAACAAGCTGGTATATATATCTCTACTTTTTCTTTAGTTTTCAAGATCAAATCCTAAATTTTGAAACTAAACACTCGTT
The DNA here is from genome assembly GCF_000004075.3 of Cucumis sativus. NCBI lineage: Eukaryota > Viridiplantae > Streptophyta > Magnoliopsida > Cucurbitales > Cucurbitaceae > Cucumis > Cucumis sativus. The sequence goes on along the minus strand of NC_026659.2, from coordinate 5,316,133 downwards.
TGACAATCTTAATTAGTTTGTTGGTCTTTGAAGTACAGTTTTATAATACCACTAAAAAAACACTTATTTTCTCTGTCAAATTCTAAAAACAAAAACCAGTATTTAAAAGGAAAATTTTAAAACATACTAAATTTTACAAAATATTTACAATATACAGCAAATTCTTTTGCTATTTTTAAAAATACCCCTATTTAAAAACTAGTATTTTCAATAATTTATGGTTTTCATTTTAAATATTTGGGTAAGAATTCAAGTATTTCCTCCAAAAATGTATAAATCATACTGTAAAAAGCATAATTTTTTAAGAAAAAATAAATTTAAAACATATAATTACCAAAGGTAACCAATATGGTCCACTTTCACATTTAAGTTAAAAATAATAAAATACATAGCACAAGCATAAAATTATAGAATTAGTAAAAGACTAAAAAATTCACATGCGGTGTTATTTTTTCAAGTATTTTATTTTTTACTATATTTTTAGTTTAATTCTTAAATTGTGCTCTTAAAAATTATTATGAAAACGAGACTGTAGCTAACAATGCACTATTGTAATTGGTAGGTGGTTGTGAACTTCACAGCTTCATGGTGTGGCCCATGTCGTTTCATGGCTCCAATTCTTGAAGAGTTGGCAAAGAAAATGAGTAATAATGTTATATTCTTGAAAGTTGATATTGATGAACTTATGGTGAGTTAAAAAGAAATTATTATTATTATTCGATCATATATATATGCTTTTGCTGATGCAACTTTTGTTAATTAAAATTGTGATTTAATTTAATTTTGTACTGTGTTTTACAGAGTATTGCAAAGGAGTTTGGAGTCAGTTCCGTTCCTTCATTTCAATTCTTAAAGAATGGAAAATTGGTGGACAAGTTCGTGGGTGCAAAGAAAACTTTACTCCAAAACACTATTTCCAAACATTCAGCCTATTGAAGAAAAGCAATAATAGTCAGTTCAATATAAACAATAAGAATGCTATAAAGGTTAATTATTTTAGAGATATATATATTGCCAAATAAAATGTTGTTTTCTGATATGAAACTCATATTCAACCATGTAAAAAATTCAGTATATATACTTCAGATGGATATGCTTAAACTTATATATCAAATAGTTTAGTATTATTACATGAGCTTTAATTTTCTTTTTTTTACTCATGAAACTTATATATTCAAAATATCATTAAACTTATTTTACAACTAATGGTATGTCATAATTTTAAATTGCCAATCAAAAAAAGTGTGAATGGTAAAGAATAATGCCGTTCCGAGTTAATTAAGAGAGAGACATAAATGAACCGGTATCACATTAGAATGAAAAGGATCCTGAAGACATGAAATTTAAGGTTAAGAAAGAGTTGAAAGAGTTAAAAGAGTTAAAAAGTTATCAGATATACCAACAAGATACGCCTTTTTTTTCGGTGACACGATCATCTTAGGAACTTCAAAGTTAAGCGTGCTTAGGTTTGAGCAATTCTATGTTAGGTGACTCTATCGAGAATTTTCCTAGAATGCATGTGATTGGGGTGACCTTCTTGCAATTTTTCTATTATGCATGTGATTGAGGTGACGCCTAGAATTTATGTGAGTGAGGACAATACATGCTAAAGAGAAAAACTTTCACATCGGGAGGTGAGTGAAGACAAAACGTGCTAATAGAAAGAATTAATTTCAAAACCTTCAAGACAAGCAAGGGTAATATTGTCAGCATGTGAGCTCGAACAAAATATACTGAAAAGGACTCTTAAATGTCGAAAATCTGAAAACCTTGATAAACCCTACTTCTGAAATCATAAACTAAATATATAATTGGTATACAATTTAGATTTAGTAAGATATAATTGTCGCCACGTGCCCGAGACGACGTGGAGCGGTCGACGTCCTCAAAAGAGCTAGTTTTAAAATAAAATAGGAGTCGTCATCAATCTTTTTTACGGTGTGATTGGACACCGAAATAAAATAAACAATTTTTAAAAAATGGTCTGCGAAAAATAGAATTGAGTTCAGGAGTCATTTGTGTGTGGGGAAGGTATTAACACGCCACAACACTCATTTAGAAAAACGGTGGCCAAATTTAAAATCTTGAATTGAAAATATGTGACTTTTAACACATTCTAATAGAATTATATGGAAGATAAGATTACTATGATTGTGGATTCAAAATTTGGAAACGTGGAAAGACTTTACATTTTCTAAAAGATATATGACTTTGTTTTTCTCATAATTACCAATATTATATTAGTTTTGATATGTAATCTCAAATGTATCTGCATTTAATATAATAGCAATGGAAGTAGGTGTATAAGAATATATTTTTAAAGAATAGTAAAATATTATTGATAAACTTTATCATAAACCTCTTGACTATTAGTGATAGACTCATATTATTAGAGTTAAAAGTTAATTATTTTAAAAGTGGGAGATCAAATTAATCTAAAAATGATGAACAAAAAAGCATTGTTGTACCAAAATCAGTGAACGATACAAACGGGGCATGAACAATAAACACTAACAAATGAATAAGAAAGGGGAGAAGAGAGGCAAGATTATATCTATGGTGCGTGGTAATTGGACAAAATTATCTACATCCACGGTTAGTCATTATTATTATTGTTTACATTAATTCATGAACTCTTACAACCAAGAGAGATACACAAAGGGATAAACAACAGATCGAGCAAGGAGATTACCTTCTCTGTAATCGTAGCCTTCAGATCTTCTTAGTTTTAAATAGGTTCAGAGAAGTATGAACTCTCAACCTTCCACCGTACGCTCTCAAGGAGAACCTCTCAACGATCTCTCTACGAAAATTCTCAGACCCAAACTTTTCTGAATGATTACCAGATAGTTCTCATTTTCTAAGGGATTTTGTAAGTGTCTTTCACGCATAATAAACTGCCCATATACAACTGTCACAGATAACAACAATTTGTTACCTCTCGCGTGCTTTCCCCCCTACCATAATATCAAGCTGAAAGATATCTCTATAAAAGACTAATTACCACAAAGCAAAATATATATGTATGATAAAAACTAACGAGTATCTTTAATAGTTTCTTCAAATAAACTAGTATCATATTAAATGTGAATAGTGAAGCTCGGAAACATTGTAATTACCCTTCACCTTGAGTAGGAACCTTCGCTACAACCAAAACTGGTTTTTCGTGACACTAATTTTGACATTATTAATGTATCATTTAAGTAAGTAAGGTAACTTTTATGTAGTCATTAGATTAATGTTTGATGACATAATAGTAAAGTCATACAAGCACAACTAATGACATTCATTATATGTAAAAAATAACTAGCTTGTTTTAACAATGGATATAATTCCCGTTTTGATTCACATTATTTAATACTCTAATTTTTCTACCAAATAAATATATGAATAGACCTTTATATATAATAATATAGTAGTCAAACGTGTATACAACAAAGTTTCAGTATGTCCAATTACAAATCTAGTAATACAAATAGAATTGCTTATTTCAGTGTGAACAAACTAACTATATAAAAGTAACTTGCTTCCCTGACCTTCTAAGCTTTATCCCGCATTTGCGAAGACCTAAAGAAACAAAAGATTCATTTTAGACGCACATTTTAATAACCATCAAACATTTATAACATGAACATAAAGTAAACTTCATCTTAAGCAAGTAATCTTATTATAATTAGTGAAACCTCATGATTGAATATTTTCTAACATAAAGCTAAACCTCGATCTTATGCAAGTAATCCTAAAGTTCAATAGTTCTTGGCTAAATGATAAAAACTACATGAATTCAAAAACTACCAAAGAAAGACTTAACAAAAACGGTAGTTTAACCAATGAAAAATTCCATACCTTGATCATCATATTAGCACTTACACGTGACTACCACTTATTCTTTACAAGATAACAAATGAATATTAATTTACTAACACTTCTTCTTTGACTATTTCATATCATCATATCAACACATTAATTTATTAACACTTCTTCTTTGACTATTTCGCAGGAATGGCTACCACTGAAAACTTGGTTTTTTCTTTTAATGCATTTAAGTGAGCATATATCTGCCCTGGATATCCTTTCAACAACATCCTAATCTCAATTCCTTCCCAACCCTTGTGGTGGGAGGACCACCCACCACAAGAAACAATAATGGATAAACTATTTTTGTAGCCTTCATTCATATCTTCAAAAGCTTAAGCTTACATGTTCTCCATTGCTTGTAATACGTTTCTCCTTCCATTGCTTGAATATTGTCCAAAAGAATCTACATACACAATGTAAACCAAAAAAATTGAAAGATTTATTCTTACTAGTGAAACAAAAAAAGTTAAAAATTTATTGAAGTGGCTTGCTTACTAAGTACTTAGATTGGTGCAAAATGTCTAGATTTGTTAAGATCTATGAGTAACCATCTCCATTAGCATAAGCTTGAAGTCTAAAACTTAAAGTGAAGAGAAAACTATACACAAAAGCAAACTTATGAATTAACACATATATAACATAAATAAGACATTGCATGGAACATTCAATCATTTCAGGGATTAAATGAAGAACAAACAATATGCAGAGGATTATATTAATTCACCTTGAAAAGGAGAGGGATTAATATTCACAAGGAAAAACTAAGGGTTAGATGAAGTGTATTGTAAGGGATAAATTTTATTGCGAATAATTATAACCACAGCTTGTGTTGAGCCTTGGTTTCAGAATTTTGGTTTTTCCACAACTAGTATTTCTAGTACAAAATAAGTAATAACAACACTTGCAAAAAAGTCTTGGTTTTAAGACATAAAATATTTCCATCCAAGGCATGAATACACATTTTAAACCAGTTCCTGCAAGTAAACAACAAAACTTGAAAACTCCATCCACAAACACCCAACACAAACTTCTAACCATCATTACAACATATAATTCCAAATTATGAAGGAAGTGAAACTAGACTTTTAAGGATTTCTTATGACATATAATTCCAAACTTCTTAACCATCATTGTCACATATATCTCACTTCATTTCTTAATTAAAAAATAAAGTAATTTAATCGATATACATTTTTCTCCGTTTTTAAAATTTAATTGATATACATTTCTTAATTTAATTCATAATTTAATTCTAAACCCTTTTTTTTCTCCATCTCTATTTCAATCCTTCATTTCAAGTTAAATTTCTAACATTTTCAAAATAATCCCAGATTGAAAATCAAAATTGATCGGTTCTTGATAATAAGTCTAGCTTATAAGCCTCGTCGTATTAGTTGAACTATATTTATCACTTGGCTAGTGTCAATCGCCAACTACCTGAGAGGCTAAGTAGCAAGGATAGAGCTTATGCGTGCAAAAAAGAGTTTGACAACAAACTCTACCTTACCAAGATAACTTCAACATTTGTATCCCGAAAGGTGAACAAGTGCGGACTTTAGGCGTCAAGAGGTTATTGTCCTTAAACGAGAAGTTGTATAAGTATTATAAGTCAAGTATTTTAGATATAGCTCGCCTAATCAAGTACAATCATTTGCATCCCGAAAGGTGAGCAAGTGTGGCACTTAAACACTTCGAGAAAAGGTCGCATTAATCATGCATTGATTATGTCGTTATATCACATCAAGACTCTCGCATTACTCCTTCACCTAATAATGCGTAGACCTTCCTTCACTTTTTTCTTGCATACAGGTTAGTTTGTTGCATCTTCCGTCTTCCCATACTTTATTGTCTATGCATGAATCTCTAGGTGTAAGTAAATAGTTTTAGTTCCTTGCATTCTTTCAACTTAATTGTCATAATTACCTAAACGATAAGTGAACCCTAGAACTAATGTCTAGAAACAATTCTCTGTGTTCGACCCTAGACCACCCATGTAAACCTACTGTTTCGCTTACACTTGGGCAAGCAGTAGAAAAACTTGTACTCAATGAGGACTTATGATCACCCGATGAAGAGGTGCATAGTGAGCATCTTGCATTCTATGATCATGACTCGTGACTCACTGCTTAGAATCAAAGCACATAATACAAAAAGTTATGGTGAGCACATTACATGCAATGACCTGACTTAGTGACGTATTGCAGTTGCACTATACGCCTGCTAAACTATTAAGTCCATGCTGACAAACCAACCAATTACCCAAGCAAGATGACGACGATGAAGATGGTTCTGATAAGGAAATGGATGGTTACATAATGTGTACTATCAACATACCTTCCATTTAATAATAGAAGGTATTTTTTAAAAAAAAATAGAGAATTTTCTAACGCACAAAACAAGTCTAGACATATCCCGACGTTGTATATAGAGTTGGGATATATCTATGTATAGGTACAACGTTGTTGACGTACCAAATGATACATAAGTTATCTAGGTATGTTTTTTGTTGCCTACTTAATTATGTTTGCTTTATGTAACAAATTAATTGGACACCATACACGTCTGACATTATGGCATTGCTTCTTGATTGATGTCATAATGGTCAATTGGTGTGGACTTACGTGGGCCTATGATTTGCTTTCATATCGTTGAGAAGCATCAGCCAAACTATGTGTTGCAACATTTCGATATGCTGAAAAGGCCACCAGACTTCAGCTTCATAGACCCGACCCTGCACCAAATTTATTTAAGAAGCAAGCACGATCAAGATTGACGTAGGATTCATGTGGAGCCTATAGCAATGTGGCATTCGCGAAATAATTTTCGTGCAAAAGTAGTAGCAACACATTAGCCGATAGTATTATCATATAACTATTTTCCCTAGTACTCATTGATTACCAGACCTCTCATCATACCTGATGGCACTTACTATTATTACATTATAAGAATTTTAATATTATTTATTTTACAAATTCTATACAAGCATACACACTTTTTTAATTATATTATTTGCAATCCTTCAAAATTATAATTTTGTTTAACACGTAAATGTTTACTCCATAAAAAATAATTTATAAGATTTGAGCTCAATGTGTGACCAAACCATGAAAAATATAGAACAAATTATTCATGATCGACAAAAATTTTATAAGAAAATCTCATTAATTCACTGTGGTTGTCACTACAGTTTCAAAATTTATACCATTAAAAATGTTCTAATTATTTACTTTAAATTGTGGTTAATGCAAGCAAATTAGATGGAGAGAGAATTTTAAATGTTTGTGTTAAAAAGAAATTAAACATAGAAATTAAAGTTTGTTATATGTGATCCTAATAATCATGATAATTTTGGTTGGATTGGGATAAAAATAAGAAATTGATTAATTGAGTTTTTAATCCTTTAAACTATAATAATTGATTGATTAATTAATTAAATGTCTGAGTTTTTTAAAAAATATAGTAGTTTTTTGAGATATTTTTAAAAATAACAAAATAAATTAGAATATTTATCAGTTATAGCAAAATTTTGGATTCTATCAATGATAGTCTTCTATCACTGTAGCATATCAATCACTATCATAGATAGAATTTGTTATAGACCGAAAATATTTTGTAAAATTTGCTATTTTAAAAAATGATCCTAGTTTTTTACTAAGGAATTAAAACATAATAATCATAATAGGAGTTTGAATATTAATCTTTTTAATTATATATTTCATTAATTATGTTTTTTTAATTAAACTATAATTTGATTTATTAATAGATTGATTAATTAATGTTTAATAAATTAAACCGTAATAATCATAATAAGATCTCGATAGATCAATTAATTAAATGTCTAGATTTTTTTAAAATATGGTAATTTATTCTAAGAAATTAAAATATAATAATCATATTAAGTTTTTTAAATTACATATTTTGATGAATTACGCTTTTCATAAATTAACCAATAACTTTCCTTTGGTGCATTCGGTACACACTTCATTTTCCAAACCAACCTTATTTTTTATAATAGTTTGTCACACCGCCCTATTTTTATCATTTTTTCACAAACTATCCTATTTTTGTCACTATTTTAAAAAAAAAAACACTATATTTTTTAAAATAACCCTTGTCACAGTAATAGAAAAATCATTTCAGATGAAGAAAAGACATTGAGTTTGCAGAAATCTTCCCAATCTATTTGCAAATATATTTCCGAACTTCAGCAATTCAATCTACATATGCAAAAAAGAAAAAAAAAGGATTGGTATATATACATTTACATAGTAAAAGAAAATTCATACCAAATGAATGGATGCACTTATATGTTTAAAAGACTTAACTTGATGAATTTCATGCTCAAAAGTTATTATTATTGTCATATACGTGACTTTTTAGTTCCATCTATAAGTTTTTTTATGCATGTTTAATACATTTGTTGGACCATCCAAGTGCCAAAGTGTCCAAGTATCCGACATGTGTGGGACACGAACACGTTATCCAAACTTAAGTGTCCGAGCTTCTTAGGTTAAAAAGTAAATTGACATAAACAGAAGCAAATAATGCTTCAGCTCTTTTTCTCTTTTTGCATTGCATCACATAATCTCACTGCATCCACATTATTTCTCACATTATGTACCCTGACAATGTTTGCGCCACCAAGAACCCCTACAGTAACTGCAGCAATCGTGGCCGGATCTCGCTCCGTTGCAACTGATCGAGAACACACTTCACCGAGAAATTTCTTTCTTGAAGGTCCAATCAACATAGGAGCATGAGACAAGCCCAAACTTCTCTTTGCAATTGCTGCTCGGATCTTTGGTATACCTGTTAGGATTTCCAAATTTTGCTTTGTGGTTTTTGAAAATCCAACCCCAGGATCAATGATTATCCTCCAGGCCGGGATGCCTGATGATTCTGCATCTCTAATCTTAGAGTGTAGCTCCAAGGCAATCTGATTGCAAACATCATCATACTGCAAATTCTCTTTGTTTTGCATTGTCGATGGGTCTCCTCTCATGTGCATTGCAATATATGGCACATTAAGATCAGCAACAACCTTGTGCATTTCAGGATCCAAATTCCCTGCAGATACATCATTTACAATATGAGCCCCTCTCTTGACAGCTTCCAATGCAACTTTTGAATAAAACGTATCTACAGATATGAGCTTTCCACTCATCTCTGGCATTCTTGTTACAGCTTCCAAAACTGGAATCAATCTATCCAATTCTTCTTCAACAGAAATCATAGGTGCCATAGGTCGTGTCGACTGAGCACCAATGTCAATCATATCCGCACCATCTGAAACCATTGAACGTACCTGAGAAACTGCAGCTTCAATAGATTGAAATTTTCCACCATCACTAAAACTGTCAGGTGTCAAATTAAGAACCCCCATGACAGAAGTCTTGCAAGACCAGTCCCATAAACTGTTTCCAATGGACAAAACCCTTCTCATTCCTTCTTTACCAACAAGATATTCACCCCCAACTTTCTCCCAAGACTCAAAAAGTCCACCATGATCAGCAGCCAAAGAATGCCAGGATGCAACATCATCTGTATCAACATCTGAACCCAGCAAATCGATCAAAGGAGCAAGCACAAATGGCCTTTCCCAGATTCTTTCATGAGGGATGGTGAGAGTATCTGAGTGTACTTTATATCTTCCATACAACAGAATATCCAAGTCAATCGGCCTTGGGCCATACCGTATACCAGCAGTACGTCCCAGCTGCTTCTCTATGTTCTTAACTGCACTCAGCAGTTCATGTGGCCCAAGCTTTGTGACAGCTCGAACAGCAGAGTTAAGAAATTGAGGTTGATCAGTGACATAAGCCGGTGCTGTCTCGTACAAACAAGCATGTCTTGTAATGTGTATCCCTGCCTTTTTCATTAACCGCAAAGCTTCATTGAAATTCTGCAGTCTATCACCCACGTTGCTGCCCAAAGCAATCACAACTTCTTGCTCTTGAGAACATATTTCCACCACTTTATCTTGCGATGATGAATGAAGGAATGAAATTTGCAATGCTACAAGTAGAAATATGGTTGATCAGAAACAAGAAGAGATACTGATTCAAACAACAGCTTTCTTTCATTACTTAAATTCTTAGTCTAACAAAAAAAGGCCTGGCAGAATGTACAACTCTACAGTCTTTGTGAAGAAGCTGAGAAAAATATTGGCCAATCAATTCCAAAACAATGTTTTAAAAGCTCACTGCAACTTTGAGGGATTTAGTCATAAAGAGTCAAAGCATGAGCCTTGAGACAGAATAAAAGCAAAAATCTCATTTTAACTAGAATAAAAATAAACTGTAAGCCACTTAGCCTGGCTAATCCTGTAGTCTTAATACTGTAAAGCCACATCAATTTTGTTTTTACTAGGACTGTAACAATACCGACAAAATTAGGGAAATAAGGACAAATACTAAAAGAAATATATAATACATATACAAATGCATATATATTAGGACAAAAAGATAAATCTAGGGAAAGAGTTGAAAACACAGTACATGAAAAAAAACAAGAAGCTTATCCCTCCACCCCCTAAGAAAACCCTATATACCTTACCATTTATTTTATTATTGTTGTAACCATTGTTATCATTATTATATTTGGATATAGCAAAAGCTTTCCTTGAGAAAAAAAAATGAAAGGATACAAGAGCATCCAAAAAAAACAAGCCCCAAAAGAAACCCCACTAATAAAGGATTTTTAGCAAAGGTAAAATACTGCCTATAGAGTAATTACAAAAAACCTTCAAAACCAAAGCCTAAAGAGAACATGAAACCTCACAAAGAACCCAACCTCACACAGGGTCCCTCTCCGTCCCCCAAAACACTCTATTCTTTCTCTTACCCCACAGATTACAAATCACTGCACACACCGCAACACACCAAAGGAAACATCCTTTCTCTGTGAAAGGTGCATGAAGAAGGAATTTCTCAATCATCAGATGAACGTCTCTCTCTGGCAAGTCAACGAACCATCAAACTCCTGCAAGAAAAGGATCCAAATGGATCTCATCCAGGCTTCGCTCGCCTTCCGACAAAGAATGCAGCAAACAGGACCCGTTAACAAAGGCAACTTTCTCGATACCTTATCCATTGAATTCTTGCAGCCAATCAAAACTTGTCAAACAAAGAACCTGACTTACTTTGGAATCTTAATGCTCCATCAAGCATGGAAGACAAACTCAACGATAGGAGAAGGGTCAACTAAAATCCTAAAGAAAGACTTACGGGGAAATCATCCTTCTGCCCAATCTAAAATCAAAACCCTGAATCAAAGGAAGAAGAGAAGCCCCCTCTGTCAACTCCCTATTGGACAACGCCTGACAAAAACCAAAATAGAAAGAGACTGTTCCCATACTACACCAAAACATCCTACACAGAAATTTTTCAAAGAAGACAAATGGTATAACCTAGGAAACGCTAAACAGAGGGGTCTATCCCCCAGGTGGTCCTCCCAAAAAAAAAACGTTCTTACCTTTTCCCACGACACTGAACCAAAATGGGAAAAAGAGAGAAGAAAGAGATAAATAACTTTTCAAGGATTATGGAACCTCAAAAAGGATCCTTATGTTAGGGATGGTTGTCTGAAGTTTAAGGGTAAAGTTGAAAATATCGATTAGATCAACATTTGTTGAGAAACTGTACAATTATAAACTAATAGCTAATAAAGAGGTGGTGGCGGCACTACAAAAAATATGGGGAAAAAGAGAGGACGAAAAGCAATTTTATACTAGCTATTTACAAATGCATGTTTCGGGTGGTTTTAAATTTGTTAAAATCACTTCGAAAAATTATTTTAATCGTTCAAAATTATCTTAATACTTAATCTTTCATTTTTTAATGGAATACTCATATCATCAAAATTTCTTCCAATGATTAAAAGCATATTTACAAATGATTTTAGAATGAAAAGTGATTTTAACTATTTTATAATCACTCTTAGACATACAAAAGAAAAAAGAGATTAAAGTACAGCAGCCAATAGAAAGAGCAAGGAAAATGGAAGCCAACTTTTTTTGTTTACTCTTAACTTCTTTTGCCGCCTACAACCTTTTATAATCCAATGAGTAAAAACATATGTTAAAGTGTTAAAAACTGCAAGATCGTCAATATTTTCTTTGAGAAGTCCAATAAGCAACAGTACACCAATTTTTTTAAAAATTGATTTGTCTTGCTTACCTTTCACTTTATTGATAAATATGAAAGCCTTGCGACACTTGAAGGCCGCCACAAACATTTTTGAAAACATTGTTCAACCCATTGTGGTTTGGCAATCAATTTTGATTCTTGAATCATCACAATGAGGACAGAAGCCCACCGACTAAAATCTTTATAGTCATACCCGCACTCCTACCTTTCATTCTAATCTGAAATCTTTGTAATACAAAAGATTTGATCAAGTAAATACATGAACTAAGAAGATAGATTTTTTTTATGGATAAGAAGGTTCATATAACATTTGAACAAAAATCCAAAAACCATGTCTTATATTTTCTTTGGACAAAGAAACATTTCATTGATAAATGAAAAAAGGGAAACCCCAAATCACCTATTGGTGCTTACAATAGAAATTTTTAGTTGGTAACGAAGAAAAATAAGCTACAATGTTTACCGTGCTTAATTTTGCACCAAGTTAAAGCAATAAAAAGAAACGGTTCTAGAACCCTATCATAAGGGGAAAAAGAGTAACTAGCCAACCATTTCTTTCGCCCTAAAAACCAAGTCTTAGAATTAGATGTCAACTTACCTCCACCATATCTGAATCCTTGCTTGCTGATAATGCAACGTTTCAAAATGTTCATTTGTGAGAAGAAGTTGAGTAATTGAAGCAAAAATTAGCCTCTTCAACAAGTTAATGAATTCCCTTCACAACAGAAATTGGGGCTGCATTGCAAGATGACAACAGAATGTCAACTACAAGATTTCGATAAATGTTCATTATTCTTCTATTTCCAAAGCAAAGCACTGATGTAATACAAAAGTAGAAATTTGAGTGTATCCCAACCCAAGCGAAAACTGAAATTCCATTATCATTTTTATAGGAAAAATCAAGTTAATCTCGAATAAATCCTGTGTTACTCATTTTTACTGCTCTTGTATATTACTTCCCTATAAATAGGAAGGGCCCAAAATTTCAACACTGAACCAGGAAACATTACCCAAATTTATCCTTTGACTAACTCTACTATATATGATGATTTGGAAATTTTAACAGCATTATGAGGTAACCATTACAAATCACAAGAGAAGCAATTTTAATTACATATTCAATCAAGAAAACTAACATTCAAACACTTTCTAATAAGGTACAGCAAGACTTTAACAGAATCTAATATATAATATAACTAATCAATTCAAACTAAAGTCAAACTCAAACCAATCCTCAAAACAAAATAAATAAACTAAGTCTATTAGGCTATAACAACCACCCAGCTAAATCCGATCCCTGAGCTCAAGGGAAACCACAACAAGATTTAAAACTAAAATAGGATTTCAGCTCCCTGTATGTTCTTAAACAAAGTAGATTGTAAAGACAAGCCGAATAGTCAATCGTTTATAAGCTCCCTCTTCAGCATTACCAAAGTTGTAGCACTCCCCATGGACTACAATCTGGTTGGTGGTCAGTACACAACACGTACTAGTAAGTAGCCCACACCTAAAGGGCAACTGAAAAACATACAAGTAACTATTGCAAATTACGTAATGATTATGCTCAATAAATATGGAAGGTAACTAACAATTACAACATGCTAGGTCAATGAATCGACAAATCATGGAATGCACACTTCCTATTCAAGCCCCTTGAGCTCACTCAACACTCAACTTTCACAAGACTTTTTTAGACTGAATCTTTCATGACACATTGACCCTAATTGTGTCCATGGCCACCTACATCCCATGTCGGCCCCAATTGACTTTATTCAAGGCCATCAACATTGTCTATCAACTCCATTGACTTCATCTAGGGCCATTGACGGTTTTTATCAACCCCGTATCCAAGGCCACCAACATTTTCTACCTGCCTCAATTGATTTATCTCAGATCATCAACCTCTTCATCGACCCCACATGATTCCACCAAGGTCCCTTGACGTTTTAAAAAATTCTCCATAATTAACTTTTTAAACTCGTTATACTAACTCTAACTAAATCAACAAGGTCATCAACGCTATCCTATTTAACACCCCAGGCCTAGGATTCGAATCAAGATTCAGAATTTGGATTCAGTAACGGATGGCCCCAACATTCTCTTACATCACTTGCAACTTGGCAACGTCATCCTTACTTGTCTTGAATGCTTCTAAGAGTAAAAAGTTATCCCCACAAACCAACACGAGTCATTTCAGCATGTTTTATCCCCACTCACATGCTTCTTAGGAAAATTCTCAAGAGATCATCCAACATAAGATTGATCTAAGCTAAACATGCTTAACTATGAAGTTCCTATGATTGAGCCACCAAAAAATGAGACGCACCTAGATGATATAGGTAATAACTTTCGATTCTTTTAAGCGTTTCTTAACCATATTTTCGTATCCTTCAGATCCCTCTCCTTCGAATGTGACTCGACTCCTTCACTTCCTCTTTCTCCTAAACTTAAGTTGTTACATTCCCACTGACTTCTACTTGGTTCATCCTCGAACCATAGCCTGCTAAGAGATTTTCTGCTGATACCAACAGTAACAACCCAACTTTTTGAAATCTCTAATTTGGTCATTACGGTTGTCCATATAATTTTAAAATAAAAATTAGTCAACCAAATTAATGTAAAATGTACCGTATAATTGAAAAGTTGTAAATTAATAGATGTAACCCACTTACTATCAGATCCAACATGAAAATATTTCTGTTGAACTTCAAGGTCAGGACATTGTATCAAAACATTTCTGTAACATCAAATCATTCAGGCTCTCCATGACGAGTCAATGATTAGCCTATAGACAAGGTGCCACTACATGAAAGAAAATCTACAAACTTCCCCATTTGAGATATGATCTACTGCGTAAAATACAATAAAACTCTACTACTATTGTAACACCTTTTGAAGTTTGACCTCTGATACAAATAATATAACATAAACTCGATGATCCTACAGAACTGCAATCACTTAAATAAAGTGGATGGTGAAACAAACAACATACAGTCACCACTAAACCTAAACACACAGAACAAAATATCCAACAAAAAAACGAATACAAAATTATCCATTTACCAACCTAGACAAATGTGACCATTGCTATAGATATGATGATGCAGAGGAGCTGGATGCAGAAATATATAACCTACAGCAAAAAACAAACACAATACAATCGATTAATGTAGCAGGTAGCTGCTCAAGGGGTGATTGGAATAGAAATGATCTCAACCCTCAAGGTTGGATGGATTATATTTAAACCTGTGGGGTTTCCATTGGGTAATGCTCAGGAAAGTCGACCTGAAGCTGATAGGTTTCATTAGCACAGAGAGTTCCCAGGGCACCGTTGACTTCAATCACCCACCTTCCAACAAAAGAACCACCCAGAAATGAACGTCAAATTTTGAAGTAACATTGCTTGCAGAACCGAGTAAAGAGAAATAACAAAAAAAAAAAAAAAGAAACCGAAGACGCCCATCACACTCAAAGAAGGACGCAATAAAAAATCAAACCTAAACGAAACCCAAAAGATAACAGTAATGAGAACAGTCATCGAAACCTCTTTTCCTGTTAAAAGTTGAAATAGGCATTTGAATATAACTAAAATGACAGAACTTAAGCAAGCCCTAATTGACATAGAACGTTACCTCAATTCCAACCGGGAACCTGGACAACCAGAACATTACCTCAAGAATAGACTTAAGTTTGATATCACAATGTCATTCTCACAGACTTAATGTATATTACATATAATCGAAATCATAATTTGTGACCTAAGAAGTGTGAAAGTCTGGAGTGCTGTAATTATATTAACACAGACAGCAAAGTATGCAAACAATAAATTTCATAGCTGTTCGTCAAGTGCAGTCTCACCTCAGTTTTCCAATGTAAGAGCTACTTGATCTCAAAATGTTTTCGGCACCCATTGAGATAATATACTCCGTGCTAGTAGTTCTTCTTGTAGGCTTTGGTGAAAGAAGAAACTTCCCATTTTCAATCAGCAGAGCTGTACCATTGAAGTACCAAAACTATAAATAAATTGAATGGCAGCAGAACAAGATACAAATTCCAATTAACAAGCCTATTAATAACTGGAGTTGGAAAATGAAGTAGAAGAAATGAAGAAGAAGACTAACCTCGAATCCTTAGCTCCAAGTTTCTAATAGCAGTAAAGAGAGGAGGAGCTGATAGACGAAGAACCCTAAGCGAAACCCTTGTAGACGACGGTGTGTTGGCTTATAGACGATGGCGATGCTAGAGCTTCAGCGTTGGCGATTGGACAGAGACAACGACGGCAACGTCGTCGGTTGAATGGAGGGCAGTCGTGTGAGACGGGACGTGGGTGGGTATGGCAAGCGTGAAACGTTCAATAGAGATAAAGCGTGGAACGACGGCCGTCTCTTGAGCAAAAGAGATGAAATCGTTAAACGTTCTCCAAAGCGTGAGAAATATTGGGCGGGATAATTTTATATTTCCCACTTTTTCTTTTTATTTCGTTTTCAATAGTCCAATTTCGAACGCTATTAAATGGCCCATTTCTTATAGTGTTGGCCCGAACTAAGAACGGTTCCAAACACCGAAGTTCTCCAAGTAAAGTTAGACGATCAACACCATCTCACATTTCCCTATTGGATAAGGCTCGTCAAAACTCCATCAAAGGAGAGGTCAAGGGTAGTAAGAAAATTCCACAAATCAGTATTTCAGAACTTCAAAAAAAATTTACTATCTGAACGAGAACATGAAGATATGAGCCACACAAGTGGCTTCACCTAATGAAACAGCACATCTGCATTAGTTTCTACAAGGTTATACCCTCCGACTTTGTTCAATCATCTCTGAACCATCAAATCTCTCACCTTATTAACTTCACCCCATTTTCCATTTGAAGCATAAAGATTATATAAGAGCCCATAATAGCAAGCTTCATTTCGATGTAGTTGTAGCATTTCTCTGAGTACGACTTCTCCGAGATCGAACCTCGAGTATAATCCACATCCGTGAAGGAAAGCTCCATACAAACTAACGTCTCGTTGAACTGGCATTTTCTTAATGAAGTCTAATGCTTCATCCAGTTTACCTGATCGAGCTAAGAGATCAACCATACATGCATAATGTTTCATGGAAGGAACAAAGTTATAATCCTGAATCATGGATTTGAAATACCTCCCTCCCTCTTCAACCATTCCCGAATAGCTACAAGCAGATAATACTGTCGTAAAAATTACTTCATTCAGTTTCAAATCCTCCTTCAACATGTTAATGAAAGTAGAGAAAGGGATCTGCTTCCATCACCCAGCACTCAATAACCACCTATCATTGCACTCCACGTGATAATATTCTTATCCCTCATATCGAACACCATTCGTGCTGGTTTAGCATTACCGCATTTAGCATAAAAGTTCCAAAGTGCATTGCACTCCACGTGAACCAACCTATACAGCACCAAGGGTGGCACATGCTGAAAGGGTGCTCACCAGCGTTATTACATCAGGTGCAAGGAAGTATAATCTCATTTGATTAAAGAGGCGGAGGGCATCATAAGCAGATTCTTTATGAGCATATCTAGATATCATAGAGGTTCCAAGTAATCACGTCCTTTTCCAAAACCCCATGAAATATAGCATAAGCATCACTAATCGTATGGCATTTAGCATACATGTCAATAAGAGCATCTTCACTACACACTCTTCCCGCCCAAGTTTAGTCCCAAGTCCATGAACTGACATTCCTAAATTCAAATTACCAGAAACCGAACACGCTGAAAGAACACTTGCAGCAGTGCAGAATTAGGTAAGAGATCTGACCTTATTTCATCAGCAAAGAGCCTCAATCCATCGTTGGGTTGCCTAGCTTGGGTATATCCAACAATCATTACAGTCCATGAAACAAGATCAATAGTAGGTAGTTCGTCATATATCATGCGAGCATCTCTAGTTTGCCCACATTTAAAATACATGTCCAAAAAAGTAGTCGCCAAGAAAGAGCTAAGTTCAACAATGTTCTTAATGGCATAGTCATGCACTGATCATTTTCCTTGATGTAAAGCTCTTAATTTTGTAAACGCATTTATTATGCTTCCTAAAGTAAATGGATTGCTTTCAACCAATGCATCTCTCATCTGATTGAATAAAACCAAACCCTCCTCCACACAACTATTTTCTACATATCCCGCAATCATTGAAGCCCATGAAGCCACATTTTTATCTATGATTTCTTCAAACGCAACACTTTGAGCACTCAACCTGCCCACATTTACCATACATAACTATCAAACCAATCATTACAAAGCTATCCAGACCCCTCACCTTCACAATCTGACAATGGATCGTTCTGCCTTTAACAATTTCACAGAATTCGCTACAGGCTCTCAAAATAATTGAAAAAAAAATATGTTATCACATTCCCTAAAAGACATTCTCATGTGATTATAGAATGGAATAACATCCACAAACAAGTCATTCAAAAAATACCACCTGATCATCACCTTCCACACATAAAAATCGAGGTTGGGCATTTGATCGAACACCATTTGAGCAAACCTCACATGCTTAACTAAATAATGATGAACCAAAAACATTTTATGAGGTAGTGAGCTGCCCTAATACTAGGCACTGGATAAGTGCCATGAATGATGAAATGGAATCACTCACTATCAACAATACATGGACCTTGGTAACACTACCTAGAAATTATAAGACCATATCTTGCAAATGAATTTATAAACTTAAAGAAGGAGTTCCCGGTCTTCAACCTCCTAGATATAAGCTAGACTTGTAGCCAAAGCTTTTACACAAAGAGAAGGAATTCATTACAATGAAATATTCTCACCGGTTGTAAAACAAACCTCCATAAGAATGCTCTGTTCATTAGTTGTTCAAGAAGATCTAGAACTTGAACAACTTGATGTTAAAACAGCATTCTTACATGGTGACTTGACAGAAGACATATACACGAATCAACCACAAGAATACATTGAAAAAGATAAAGAAAATCAGGTATGTTATCTCAAAAAATCCATCTATGGTCTAAAACAATCACCAAGATGTTGGTACAAAAGGTTTGATGATTTCATCTCTAAACTTGGTTTTAATAAAATTTCCTATGACAGTTGCGCATTTATAAATTCAAATTACTATTCTTCCAAGGTTTACTTACTATTGTATGTAGATGACATGCAGCTTGCAGGAAAATCAAAGTTTGATATTAAAAGAGTAAAGACAACCTTGAAGGAAGAATTTGATACGAAGAAACTTGGAGAATCTAAGAGAATTCTAGGCATTGACGTCACAAAAGAAAGAACAAAGAAGCTTCTAACAATTGACCAAAGTAACTATTGCTATAAAGTACTTAAAAGATTTAATATGTTAGATGCTAAGCAAGTGGTAATTCCCCTTCACAACACTTCAAACTATTAGTTGCAAACTGTCCAAACCCAAAAGATCCCAACCATGTTAAATACATGGCAAAAATATCTCTTACTCACAAGTAATAGGGAGCATAATGTACCTAATGATTTCTACTAGGCCTGATTTATCTTACTCTTCTAGTTTAATTAGCAGGTATGTGGCTAACCCAAGCAAAACGCATTGGGAAGCAACCAAATGGGTCCTCGAGTATCTAAAGGGATCTATGAATGCTCAACTAATCTATAAAATACGTTCTAAAGAACTGTTTGAACTTTATGGTTTTGGAGATTCTGACTTATGCGGGGGACTTGGACAAGAGAAGGTCACTAACAGGATATTGCTTCCTAATTGGAGGCAACCTACTAAGTTGGAAAGCTTCACTACAACCTGTGGTGGCCCTATCATCTACTAAAGCTAAATATATAGCTCTTTCAGAAGCTATTAAGGAAGCTATTTGGCTAAAGGGACTACTAAAGGACTTTGGCTTATCACAAAAAATTGTAAAGATCTACTGTCATAACCAAAGCACCATTCATCTGTCTAAGAACCAACAGTATCACAGTAGAACAAAGCACATAGATATTAAATTTCACTTCATCAGAGAACAAACTGAAA
Source organism: Cucumis sativus (assembly GCF_000004075.3). NCBI lineage: Eukaryota > Viridiplantae > Streptophyta > Magnoliopsida > Cucurbitales > Cucurbitaceae > Cucumis > Cucumis sativus. The sequence goes on along the minus strand of NC_026659.2, from coordinate 5,296,122 downwards.
AACAGGAAGTAGAAATGCTCAAGGTTCATACCAGTGAAAACGCAGTTGATGTGTTGACAAAGGTAGTCACTCGAACAAAGTTCCTCAAGTGTCTTCAAACAATCGGGTTCCTAGAACCCGAGAAGGAGTGACTGCATCAAATGCTTTGAAAGTTAAGACATACACAAATTTTTCACTCTATATCTTTTAAGGTGGAAATTTGTGAGAAAACTCTTTAATAAAACAGTTATCTCTTTGTAAAAGACATATAGTCAAATCTGTAAGTTTTAACTTTTTGTCTAACTAGAGTTCAACTAAAGGTCATAGGGTAGTCTATAAATACTCTATATCTCTTTGATATTTCATACACAACAAAACTGGAAAAGAAATAATACCTGGCTCCCAAAGCACAGTGGACGTAGGCCTTGCCGAACCACTTTAAAATATCGTGTGTTCAACTCCTCTCTTCATCTTCTCTTCATCTCACCATCATCCAAAGTAAAAAGAAAAGAAGAAAACCAGAATTTACCGAAAAGAAAGAAAGAATAGAAAAGACTTGAGAGCTTCTTTAATCCTCTGTAAACACATATCTATGCGCAAGTGACAGGAAATGGAAAAAGTAAAACACAAGTACATAGGGAACTTATTTTTATGCAATTAGGTGGCTCTCCCGTATCCATACAAGTGACAACCCCTTCACTTTTAATAACTTTTTTTGAAAGTCCAATCGGTGTATGTTATATTTTATATCGCTTTTCTAAAGCTATAATGAGTGCTATTGTAGAATATAAAGATATAGCTTATACATGTTGCAATAAAAACATTTGGTATCGTTTTTCATTAGAACTATAATAAGTTTGTATAGCTTAAAGAATGTGTTATCTCTAACATATCGTAGCTTTTTTCCAATGCTATAACATAGTATTTACAACTGTAATTTTATGCTATAATAATGTTATTTAATCATTTCCAATTATTATAATAATTATAAGGGGTCTTTTCAAAAATATAACAAAACACTAAAATATTTATACTTTAGAGAACAATTTCAAAAACGAAAAAAAAAAAAAACTTATAGACCCATAATGTAAAAATACCCAAAATATCTTATGATTAATTGGCATTCGATTTAATATAATTGGTTGGGAAACGATTGTTTGAATTTAGCTATTTTGTACACGATTGTTTAAATTTAATTGTTTAAATTTTGGTAGCTAAATCTAAACAATTTTTTCAGTATTTTTTTTTGTACACGATCGTTTATATTTGATACAAGATTGTTTATATATTTGGTATAGATTTGATCGTTTAAATTTGATTAGCCAAATCTAGAGTTTTTTCAGTATTTTTTGGCACACGGTTGTTTATATTTGGTACAAAATCGTTTATATTCGGTACAAGATGGTTTAAATTTAGATTTTTTTCCCACTATATTTTGGTACTCGATCGTTTATATTTGATATATAATCGTTTATATTTTCCCGTTTAAATTTAAGTAGTCAGATCTTGATCGTTTATATTTGATACATGATTATCTAGATTTGATCATTTAAATTTGGCTACCCAAATATAAACAATCTTTTAAAGATAGAAAGAAAAATGACAAAAGAAGAGAAGAAAGACAATGAAAAGAAAAAAAACCGCAAAAGAAAAAGAGAAGAAAGACGATGAAAAAGAAAGAGAAATTTGAAATATTTTAAAAACTTAATTATAATATTTTGACTTTTTTTGTTAAATTTATAAAACTAACCTAATTATAATAACCTTTTGATTGCATTTCAATTTTTGTTATATAACTCTTTCTATAGTTTTAACTTATGACTATGAAAGAGGTAACTTTTTTTCTCAAAAGTAATTTTTGAATTAATTAGCTTTGGATAAAATTTAGTTCAAGTACTCAACTTTAGTAAAATCTACACACATAAATACTTAATATCACAATAAATACTAATAACTTTCATTTATAATATATTAAAATTACAAATAAAGTATTCAATAATTTACTTAAATAAAGTTGTAGTCTAAATGATACTAAAGTAGAAAAAGTATTTAGTGAATAACAACACAAGTTTAACCCTTCAAATACAAACAAAATTCACTAAGTGTTTGAGATTATATTATCGTATAGCTATAAACTACTGTCATCGTTGGTTCTTTTTTCGTCTGGTAAGACATCATTTCATTCACCACCTACAGAAATTTATAAAACATATATCAATGTATGATCTCGTAGATACCAATAACAGAGGATATTAATTAAACAAATATAGAATCTTTAACAAACGTAGATAAAAAAGATTCGATGATAGCATACCAATAATCACTTTCAACTCAATCTTTATCATATGGCCCAAGAAAAATAGATACGAATTCCAAAATTTCAACTCAATCATCTATCCCAAGAAAAATGTCTAGCATTCAACTCCAGTATTTCAAGCAAGTAAAGAAGCAACACTTTGGTAGAGTGTCCGTACATAGTATCACAATCTATAACAACTAACTTCAATTCTATTGAAAGAACAGGATCTTAAGAAAATGGAATGAGTTGACCATTTCAATAAAAGAAGATTCAATGATCTATTAAATCCTACCCAACTTCTTCAGTAAAAGCACCACGGTTACGTGAAAACATTATATCAACTTCATAGCATTGACAAAATGTTATAAATTTTCTAAATCACTAAGATACTCTTCAAAATAAAATGATCGAACAACCAATAAGAATGAAACTAACATTTAATCTAACAAAATGCACCATCAAGAAATGAAAACAAAAATAGAATGCCAAATTTAGACCAAAAAAGCTACTAAGTATCAATAAGGTGCCAAGAAAGAGAGATTTAGTAGTTCAGAGTTCCGAAGAAAAGACATCACTCTTTTTTACTGATTTTTTTCAGTGAGGCAACCACGCCATATTCAAAGCAAGAACCAGAAGCAAATAAAGAAGTCCTTATTGGTTTCAACGGAGACTCCACAACATACAAACTTATTTCTATTGAACTTAATTCTCAATAGAAAGTTGGTCTCCACTACGGCTTAGAATTGACTAAAAAACGCCTAATCACTTACATATAGCAAAAACCTTACAATAAAATAGTAAAACTATAGTAACCCAATGAGTTAAATGGCCAACAAAAACCATCCACCATTCTCTATGCTTCATACACTTTGTTTCCACTCATACTTCAACCAAAAAAGAACACAAAATGGCTCTCTAAATTCATAAAAAAGAAATCAAGCTAAGATAGTGAACATGAACAATAGTAAAATAAGCTACTAACAATGCATAAATCAACTTCGAGAGTCCAGCAACAAGATAGTAACCAACTTTAGGTAGACTTATGAAATTCGAAACTCATCAACCTAGTCACATAAAGATCAAATTTTAACTAATCTGAAAATGAAGATGAAGAAAGCACCAACACATGCAATCTATTGAAACAGAGGCCAAAATTGCAATATAGGGTATCAAGGGAAAGTACCAATAACAATTTTTTATGTTGTTTTCTTTGAGGAAGAATTCCGAGTGCATCCAGCATTAACTCATCCAGTTCTACAGAAAAGTTGGGAGGCGTGATAAGAACAGAAAAATGGACTGAAGGAAGTTGAATAGCTGACTAATCTGACCTTTAGTTTGCAGAAGTGTAGCCAGAACACTTAAAGCACCCAAGACTAGTACATCGTCCCCAGTTGTAATATGAGACAGCAAAGCTCCCCTGCCAAAGCATACATTATGGGATAGTTAGGAACACACTACTGACACAATTAAGTATTATTTGCACCAATATTCATTTAAGATGAGTCTATATATTACAGAGTAAACCTGCCCCCCAATAAAGGGAAAGGAGAAAGGCAAATATTTTTAAACAGAACAATAGTTGGATTAGGAGTTTCTAACATTTGCAAGAGCAACTTTAGAAAATAGAAATCGGAAGTTTCAGATTAGGACCTATCTAGTGTGCACAAAAGAAATACAGAAGATATAAAATCAGAAAATCTAATCAAGGGTCAAAAGCCGCTATTTATAGCCCCTAAGAAAATTATTATGCAACCAAGTTACCGTGTAAGCCTTTAAATATAATAAGCATAGTAGACACTTAATGTCCAACATACTAGCCATTCCATCTCGAATGAAACATTAATAAAAGATGAATAATAGAGCAAACAGAAAAAAAAGAGACTATCAAGAGAGGAACGCGCACACGTTACTTGAATCTTAACAATTTCAAAGAATGTAAGAGTTTTGCTACTTCCAGCACCTCCATGAAAAATATATCAACTATACATTTAGAATCAAAATGGAAGGAAGTGTATCGTACCTTTGCTGTGGAACTCGACAGCATGGAGAAAATGTTGATACAAATAGAACTTATAGTCATTGCAGGCGACCATGAATCGTATAAAATATCTACACATATTCAGAGTGAAGGGAAATAATATTGGTCAGTCTTTGCTGCTCAGGAGATAGCTAAGCTCTCGGCAAAGACCCAATAGATCACAAATAACCTCATACCAGAAATTAACATGAGTAGAATATAATTCACAACTCAAACATGCACGAGCAACAAACAGTGCCACAATGCTTAGAAACACTTACAAAAGGAAGAAGAAACAGAAATAACTAATACACTGTTGGTGATATATAATTAAATTTGCCTTCAACCACGAGCTTAAGCTTTTGGATGAATTGGTGGTTTAATATGGTATCAGAGCAGGTGGTCCAGGGAGGTCCTGTGTTCAAGCCCCTGCATTGTCGTTTCCTCCCCAATTAAAATTGATTTCCACTTGTTGGGCCTTTCAGATATTTCAAGCCCACAAGTGAGACGGAGTGTCGTTTCCTCCCCAATTAAAATTGATTCCCACTTGTTGGGCCTTTCAGATATTTCAAGCCCACAAGTGAGGGGGAGTGTTGGTGATATATAAGATTCCACTTGTTGGGCCTTTCAGATATTTCAAGCCCACAAGTGAGGGGGAGTGTTGGTGATATATAAGATTCCACTTGTTGGGCCTTTCAGATATTTCAAGCCCACAAGTGAGGGGGAGTGTTGGTGATATATAATTAAATTTGCCTTCAACCACGAGCTTAAGCTTTTGGATGAATTGGTGGTTTAATATGGTATCAGAGCAGGTGGTCCAGGGAGGTCCTGTGTTCAAGCCCTTGCATTGTCGTTTCCTCCCCAATTAAAATCAATTTCCACTTGTTGGGCCTTTCAAATATTTCAAACCCAAAAGTGAGGTAAAATTGATTCCACTTGTTGGGCCTTTCAGATATTTCAAGCCCACAAGTGAGGGGGAGTGTTGGTGATATATAATTAAATTTGCCTTCAACCACAAGCTTAAGCTTTTGGATGAATTGGTGGTTTAATATACACAACCATATTGATCTGGGAATTACATCATCTCAGTTACACATGTAAAGTGCATCTGAGTAAAAAGCGAATTGCAGAAACCATATTTCACCTTCAAACTACATCCATTGCAAATATTCCAGTCGAGTCAATCAAGATCAACTCAAGAATCAAAACTAAATTGGTATGGTTTGATATTCAGCCCTTTGTCCAAACCAAACAAAAGAGCATTGATAATTTGGTTTAATTCGACAAATTCCCAAACCAAACAGATGAATAAAAATTTGATTGCTAAAGTGAACAAATATGCATTCCTAAATAGTTCTAAACATTATATAATTAATGATATCTCGTTAAATCTAAAGTTTTAAAAGACTTACATGTATGGCAGTTTATCTTTCCGTACCGTATAATTGAAAAGTTGTAAATTAATAGATGTAACCCACTTACTGTCAGATCCAACATGTGTTGCCTTGTAGACGATGACGATGACGATGCTAGAGCTTCAGCATTGGGGATTGGATAGAGACAACGACGACATCGTCGTTGGTTGAATGGAGGGCAGTCGTGTGAGACGGGACATGGGTGGGTATCGCAAGCATGAAACGTTCAATAGAGATGAAAGCATGCAACGACAATCGTCTCT